>NC_134014.1:28580846-28608346 GCF_040712315.1 Castanea sativa | reverse complement strand
GGAATCTGGTCATCATCTTCCTCGCTTTCAGTTTCCACCTCTCCATCAATACGTGCGATCATGGTCCTCTTATTTGGGCATTGTGATGCTATATGACCTACTCCCAAACAACGAAAACACTTAATATCACAATTACGAGTTTGAGATTCATTTTTACCTTTGTTGACACTGGGAGCATCATCTCTCCTTTTTGGTGGTTCGGCTTTGGACTTGAAAACAGCCCCTTCGTCTTTCCTCCCATTTGACCTCCATGTAGTAGAGAATCCCGAATTTTGAAATGACCGAGTTCCTTTCCTTTTAAGCTGTCGTTCCACCTTTATTGCCATGTGCACCATGTCCTCCAACTCCACGTAGTGCTGAAACTCTACCACGTTGGCAATGTCGCGATTGAAATCTTGCCATGGTAGCTTCTCTATCCTCCTCTACATTTGCCCAAATCATCGCAATCTCCATCTCCTTGTGGTAGTCATCCACGCTCCTATAGCCTTGAGTAAGACTTTGTAATTTCTGATACAAGTCCCTATAGTAGTGACTAGGAACAAACCGCCTCCTCATGATTGCCTTCATTTCCTCCCAAGTCTCAATAGGTCTCTCATGGTTTCTCCTTCTGTTCATCACAAGTTGATCCCACCATATAATAGCATAGTCAGTAAACTCAATGACAGCGAGTTTTACCTTTTTCTCCTCGGCGTAGTTGTGGCACTCAAAGATTAACTCCACCTTCTTCTCCCACTCCAAGTATGCTTTTGGATCATTTTTCCATTGGAATGTTGGTATCTTCATTTTTATGTTTCCTAGGTTCATGTCAGTCCCATCTTGCCATCTTGGATCTCTTCGGAAACCTCTGCCACGCCTTTCTTCACTTGGCACAAACCTGCCCTCATTGTTCAATGAAGCTTGATCTTCTTCATCTTCAAACTCATGCTCGTGGTAGTCATCAGAATCATTCATGCGAGAATGCCTTTCTTGCCTTCTAGCATTAGGCCCTCTTTGGGGACACTCCTCATGCAAAGTAGCAATAACAGTGTCTTGCCTATCCATCTGATCCCGAATCTCATTAAACACCACGTTCATGCGTTCAAATTGTTGTTGCATAGCTTGCAAAATGATGGACGACTCCTCCCCTCCTTCCCTATTTGATGTTTCACACCTGAAAGACATACTTTTGAAACAACAGAGAATTGTTAGAAATAATTCCTCACAACACTCCCTCACGTGTTTGCACTCAAATTATGTCACTCCCACTCATGTTTCACTCTTAAATTGGCTTTTTCCCGATAGTAGTCTCACACTTTCTTGCCTTTTTCCACTCGTAACTTCGCCTTTTCAGTTCTTCATTAAACTAATAAACTTGATCAAGAAATTCAACTTGTAGTGTAAAAACAAATACCAACGGCAAGAAAATATGACAGAAACACTAAATCAAAGGAAGAGGACAAAAGAAAACGATATTCTGGTCTGAGAGAATTGAAACTACAAAAAAAAAAAAAAATCTTTTTTTCTAATTTTGTTCTGATGTCTTTTTTTTTTTTTTTTGGAGCTGGGTGCACGATTTTAACCTAGTGCACTTCAACAAAAACAAAAAAAATAAGAACGATGAATGAAGAACACAAAAGGATTAGGATAGGATGATAACAGGAAACAAAAAAAAATAAAGGGATAGAAAACTGATTTTAAAACTTGTGCTCTGATAGCAAATGATGCGAACCTCAATCGACACGCTTTGAGACCCAACAAAAATATTGGAATATTTAATACCAAATGACCCAACAAAAATCTGAATTTTAGCTTTCTTGGGCAAGTATTTCAATATTTTTGTTGGGTCTCAAAGCGTGTCGATTGAGGTTCGCATAAAGGCCATTCGATCTGATCGAGGTGGCGAATACCTTCTTGGCGATTTCAAGGATTATCTAATTCAAAATGGGATTGTATCCCAATTGACTGCAAATGAATAATAAACTCACGACTTCTATTTACATGAACTCTTAATCCTGAGAGGATAATGGATCTGATCATGAAATGTAGGTTGCTTTGATATATCAAGAGTGAGTTTGAAGTCACGATCAAAACCTCAGTATGTTGGGCAGCCATATTTAGTGTTGATGGAACATATATTCTCAAGATGGAATTCATAGTCTCTTAACAGGGATATAAATTATTCTCTTGAGATAAGTTGAATGGGTTTGGTTATTCAAAGTGTTAAGCCTAACCACTTTAGTAAGGAGTTACTAAAGTATATATTTATGGAATTGAATTTCATAAATATATGATGAATAATTTAAAGGACTAAACTGGGTACTCAAGGAATTAAATTGTAGTAATTTTCAAAGTGGCAGTCTATATTCATGACTTTGTATTATTATGAATATTTTATGAAGGGTTTGCATATACAATAAAGTCTTGAGATATAATTTGTTAATAAGGCCTAGAGTGCAATTATATTTATATAGTGGTATTAAATATAATTAATGGTAACTTTGGACTTGTCAAGAGTTGATATAAAAGCTCAAGGCACATTGGAGCTAGTGTCTTATTGGTCCTTTTTGGTCCTACTCCAAGCCACATACTAAAGCCCAATTAGAAAGGCCCAATAGGCCAGCCCAATTAAATAATCAGTTAGATATAAAGGGAGAAACATACAAAATTTTTCATTAGAGAGAGAATGAGAAAAACATCATTATGAAATGATGTGTATGTGTGAGTGAAGCCACTCCTTTATTCTCCCTTGGAAACTGATTGAGAGACCACACTTCTTGGGTGTAAAGTGGAATTGGAGTGAAGATTAAAAAGTCTTCCCAAGTACTTTTAGTCTTTTGTTTTGAATTTCACCACACCAAGGTACGCTATCTTGTTCTTAAATTATAAAATTTACATAGTGCATTTTATCAATCATGAATGGAATAGATCCATATTTGTTGCTTCCGCTGTGTGTTTTGTATGAGATACAAAACCAGATTTTCCAATAGTTCAAGCCCATCGGATTACCTCTTCTTAGCTCATAAGCCACCGTGCATAACCGAAGATACACACAATATGACTTTTGGACAACGAAATACCTTGCAAGGGCACATAAGCAAAAGGCACGAAGGAAGTACGATCGTGGCCTCTTACCCTTAAGAAGGGCCGAACTAGAAAATAATCAAAGACTAGCCTAAATATGAGTTTTCCAAGGACACACCACCTATTTGTCATGGTAGCAAGGACGCCCAACACAACTCACAGCAAGGAAGTAAGATCCCCACCCATGGTAGGGAAGATGAGGTCATTAATCTCTAGTTCACCCATGATAGCAGCAAATTCCTCGATAATGGGGAATAGTTCTATTCCATTGAAGTAGAATACATGCCGAGAAGGAACCCAATAGTTGGCAGTAGCACGACGAAAAGGCTCATCCACCCTAACTTGATGGTAGGGGAAGATGCAAGAAAGACCATAGGAAGTGATGGAATCCTTGAAATTAGGACCAAGCTTCCTAATCCAAGTGGAGACATCAAGAGGAGAATTTTTTGCCATGGGGAGACCTCAAAAATGTGTTTTCTGGGTTGGAAATACGTTGGTGAGGGTTTTAGACTCAAACGACTACTTTTATACTTAAGTAAGTCAGTTAGGGTTTTTGGGATTCACGGCTCACGTACGTAGAGTCAACCTTGCACATGCAGGCTCATCTCCACGTACACATGGCGCTTGGTAGAAGCCCATGTTCCCCTATTTTAAGCAAAGATTTTTACTCCAATGCATCCCTAGGGTTCCTCTAACCTAAAGAATCATTCAAGTCACATTCCAAGCATAACATTGTAAGCATCAAAGAAGCAAAGTTGTATAGAAACATACAATTTATAATATATCTTGTAAATTAAGTGCTAAATTCCCAATCAAAAGCTTAAACGTAAAAAGATGCTCTTAAATACGATCCTTTGTCTCAAACTGAATTCAAATGTTGCTAAAAGGGAAATAAAAATAGTAAAAGAAAAAAAACTGTGTGTTGTATGCCTATATGTGTTGTGACTGCAGGAAATCAATGGTGTTGCCTCTTCCTCGGTTGGTAGCTAGGAGTAGCCTCCGAGTCCTCCTCCTCACCACCATCATCGTCATCATCATCATCATCATCATCATCACCGCCACCTAGGCGGGCCACTCCTCCAGGACCGTACTGCTCCCTCGAGTAGTTGGTCACCTCTAACTTAAGATTCCCGGCTAGCTACATCAACTCCTCATGCTCTTAGATAGCGGGTTGCAGTTCAAAGAAGGAAGGATTAGTGACTAAAACAAATAGAGAAATTTGGCAAAAAGAGAAATGGCAAATGAAAAAAAACAACTCACCGCTCGAGTGTTGGGAGGAAAATGATAGCCCATGACATTAGGATTACGAGGCATGACATGCCCTGAGCAAAGTCATTTAGGCCACAAGCATAGATTGTCTAAGGGAGATGTAGAGGATCAATGGGCTCACCGGCAGCAGGTCCCCCCTATTACAATTTCCCACATTAAAAGTCATGACAATCAAAAAAGAAAAAAGAGAAGAAAAAGAGATTGAGCATATACCTAAACAGTAAAGGAAGGCATGAAGCGAGTGATGTTGAACTCCTCATAGTCCAATCCCTCAAGAAGCCACTTGGCATAGGAAAAGCCGCTCCCCTACGAGTTGTATTCAACATCAGTCATGGAGTATGGGGCAAGCATGAACTGAGAAGGGTCCATTGGAATTTGTGGGTCATGACTTTTACCTACAAACTAGCACCTCACCCTCTCTACCAAATATAGCACCCTCAAGCTCACTCCTTAAAGGGGTTGGGTAATCTTCGAAGTAATGAGAACAGCAGGCTCCATGCCTCTCCAAAGTCCTGAAAGAGGGTCAACCACCTCAACAACATTGTTTGCCCACCCACTACAACAAAATGTAATTTTAGTGACGAAAAATTTTTCATCACAAAAAAGTACCATACAGTGACGAAATTTATATTTCATCGCTATCTATAAAAAAATTAGTAACATTTAGCGACAAAAATTAGATTTCATCGCTAGATGTGCTGAATTAAGGGTGCCAAATGAAATAGTAAGCACGAAACTAAATTCATCTTCAACAACGAATTTGTTCGTCGCTAAAAGTTTAAGTTTTTTGCGACAAAAACTTTCATCGCTAACGGTGTTGCTGGTCACACTATTAGTGACGAAACCGATTTCGTCGCTAAATGTGACAAATTGCGATGAAAATAAGTTGTCACTAAAAGGAAAATCATGAATCAATGTATCGTTATTGTCGACGAATCCGATTTCGTCGCTAAAGGTAGCCGATAGTGACGAAATTCAAATCGTCACTAAAAACTGTATACATATACATATATCAGCTCTCTTTTCCTTCTTTTTTTTTTTTTTTTTTTTTTTTTTTTTCACTTCCCACGAAACCCATCTCAGCTCTCTTTCCCTCACCCAGCTCGCCGCTGACCTCAGCCCACCGCTGACCCTCTCTCCTTCGCTCCTCCCCCTCTCTTCCACCACCACCCCTCCCTTCTTTCCCCTTTCCCTCCCCCTTTTCCTCCACTACCTCCCCTCTTCCTTCCCTTTATCTCCCCCCTTCCCTTACCTTCTCCTTCCACTAATTTGAACTATGAAAGTTTTTTTTTTTTTGTGTGTAAAATTTGGTTTGGATTTGATTAAATGATATGTGTTTTGAGTAATTTTAAGATTTTTAAGTGTAAGTATGAATTTATAGTATTTAGTTACTTGTAATGGGTTTTGTGTTAGTTACTTGTAATGGGTTTTTGTGTTAGTTACTAGTAATGGGTTTTTTGTTAGTTACTTGTAATTGGTTTTTGTGTGATTTTAGAGTGCATCTATTAAATTTTGTAAATTTAAGTTCTCTGTTGTTGGTTTTGTCAGGTTTGAATGATGATAAAGAGTGGTTTTCTCTTGGAGATTCATTGTTTCTAACTGTTCTTGGTCAGGTATATTTTTGTTTTGTGGTGAAGCTACTGAGCATTATAATTTTAATATTTGTTATCATTTGTTGAAACAGGTTTTTGGGTGTGTGTAATTTTATTTTCTCTTGGGATTCTTCTATTCTAACAGTTTTTGGTCATGTATATATATATATATATATATATATATATATATATATATTTATTTTCTGTGAAGCTACTGACTTCTTGTCTATTTGTTGAAAAACATGTGTGTATTTTTTTTTTTGGAGATATTTTCTACTTATATACTTATATTGAGCATTATGCTATAATAGCTAGTAAGTGTATTGATAAACTCTTTATAAATTAGACTTTTCTTTTGCAGGTTAAATATTCATTATTTGTGATAATATTGGATTTTTTCTTAAAGGTGTATGCTTGGCTTGAGCATAGTAAGTGCAATTTGTTTAAATACTTAAAAAAACTCTTTACTTGTGATGTTGATGATTGGTTTTTTGGTGGGTTGTTGTATTGAAGCAAGCAAGTGGCTTGTATGGTGTTATAAGGTGGTCTAAATTTATATTGGGAGTGTCTTATTTTTTGGAATTGTGAGTGAATATTGTTGATTTATATGTGATGGATACTATTTAATTTTTTTTAATACTTGTAAGCATTATATGTCATGATGTTGATTATTGTTTTTGTGGTGGGTTGTTGTGTTGGAGCAAGCGGGTAGTTTGCATGGAGTTATAAGGTGGTTTAAATTCATATTGAGAATTTTTTTTTGTTGAATTGGGAATGGATATTGTTGATTTATATGTAATGGATATTATTTAATTGTTTTTAATACTTATAAGCATTATATATTGTGATATTGATAATTAGTTTTGTGGTGAATTGTTGTGTTAGAGCAAGCGAGTGGCTTTCATGGAGTTCTAAGGTGGTTTAAATTCATATTGGGAGTGTTTTTTTTTTTTTGAATTGTGAATGGATATTGTTGATGTATTTGTGATGGATATTATTTAATTGTTTTTAATACTTGTAAGCATTATATATTGTGATGTTGATAATTGGTTTCGTGGTGGGTTGTTGTGTTGGAGCAAACGATGACTTGCATGATGTTATAAGATGGTTTAAATTCATATTGAGAGTGTATTTTTTTTTTTGGAAATTGTGAATGGATATTGTTGATCTATATGTGATGGATATTATTTAATTGTTTTCAATACTTGTAGCATTATATATTGTGATGTTGATAATTGGTTTTGTGGTGGGTTGTTGTGTTGGAGCAAGCGGGTGGCTTGCATGGTGTTATAAGGTGATTTAAATTCATATTGGGATTGTTTCTTGTTTTTTTAGGAATTGTGAATGAATATTGATGTGTTACATTTGTAATGATTATATTAACGTTTTTCTCAATACTTGTAAACGTTTTATATTGTGATGTTGATAATTGGTATTGTGGTAGGTTGTTGAAATGGAACAAGCAGGTGGCTTGCATAGTGTTATAAGGTCGTATAAATTGATATTGGGAGTGTTTGATTGTGCAATGTATACTTTTTTAAGTATTAATATACACAATAACATTCATGAACAAGAAAGGATTTTATCTAAGTAGCCTATAGACTTGATGTTAGAATACATTATGCATGGGTTGTCTTTTTTTAAGATGTTTTTTGCTTAAATACTTATATTGAGCATTATGCTATAACACTGAGCATTATATGCTATTTCTAGTAGTGATGATATAGCTTGTAAGTGCATTGATAAACTCTTTATAAATTAGACTTTTCTTTTGCAAGTTAAATACTCATTGTTTGTGATAACTTTGGATTTTTTCTTAAAGGTGTATGCTTAGCTTGAGCATAGCAAGTAAAATTTGTTTAAATACTTAAAAAAACTCTATACTTGTAATGTTGATGATTGGTTTTGTGGTGGGTTGTTGTATTGGAGCAAGCGGGTGACTTATATGGTATTATAAGGTGGTTTAAATTTATATTGGGGGTGTCTTTTTTTTTTGGAATTGTGAATGAATATTGTTGATTTATATGTGATGGATACTATTTAATTGTTTTTAAAACTTGTAAGCATTATATATCGTGATATTGATTATTGTTTTTGTAGTGGGTTGTTGTGTTGGAGCAAGCGGGTGGCTTGCATGGTGTTATAAGGTGGTTTAAATTCATATTGGGAGTGTTTTTTTATTTTTTTGGGAATTGTAAATGGATATTGTTGAATTATATGTGATGGATATTATTTAATTGTTTTCAATACTTGTAAGCATTATATATAGTTTTGTTGAAAATAGGTATTGTGGTGGGTTGTTGTGTTGGAGCAAGTTGGTGGTTTGAATGGTGATATAAAGTGGTTTAATATTATATTGCAAGCATTTCTTATTTCTTGGAATTGTGGATGGAGTTGTTAAGTGACTTTTGTATGATTATATTAACGTAATTTTCAATACATGTAAACATTTGATATTGTGATGTTGATGAAACGAGTGACTTGCATGGTGTTATAAGGTGGTATAAATTGATATTGGGAGTGTTTGATTGTGCAATGTATATTTGTTTAAGTATTAATATAGACTTTTGCATTCATGAATGGGATAGAACTTTATCTAAGTAGCTTATAGAGTTAGATGTTAGAATACATTTTGCATGAGTTGTCCTTATTTTACTAAAATAGCATTCACCTTGCAATTGTAGTCAAGCATGGATAAAAGTTGGATGACAATGGGTAAGACAATTGATGGTAGATTAAGTCATCCATATATTGAAGGGGTCAATGCATTTATTAATTTTGCAAGGCCGATTATGGACTTGGGTGGTAATATTTCATGCCCGTGTATTCACTGTGTGAATTTCTATCGACAATCTCTTCATATTGTGTGATTCCATTTGCTTCATTGTGAGATTATGCAATCTTACACTAATTCGTATAGTCAAGGAGAACCTTGTGTATTGAACAAAAATATTCATGATAATGAAATGTTAGATAGTGATCATATGGATGGTATCGATGCCTTGGTAGGTGACCGAATTAGAGGGGAACCAAGAAATGCACCCCAAGGTCAGGAAGTGCGTAATTTTGACAAATTTGAGGAAGATGCAAAGCGTGAGTTGTATCTAGATTACACTGATTATACTATCTTGAAGTTTGTTATTGAGATATTGATTGTAAAGGTAATAACCAACTTGAGTAATAAGGGACTTTATATGATGCTAGAATTGCTGACAAAGGTTTTACATAAAGGTAACTTTGTTCTGAGATCAACTTATGAAGCAAAGAAGATATTACGTGACTTGGGCATGTCATACAAGCATATAGATGCATGCAAAAATGATTGTGTACTATTTTGAAAGGAACATGAAAACCTTGATAAATGTCTGATGTGTGAGGCATCTATGTACAAGGATACATGTGCCCAAGGTAAGAAGATTCCTCATAAGATATTGTGTTTCTTCCCATTGACACTGAGACTGAGGAGATTGTACATGTCATTCCAAAGAGCTAAGGACATGAGTTGGTATATAGAAAAACGTGTGGACGATAGGATAATGAAGCATCCGACTAATACTGAGGAGTGGAAGGAATTTGATTTACAACATCCTGATTTTGCCCTCGAACCTCACAATGTAAGGTTGGGGTTGGCTATAGATGGATTTAACCCTTTTGGAAATATGAACAAAAACTATAGTATGTGGCCTGTCATACTTATCCCCTATAACCTACCGCCTTGATTGGTTACGAATGAACCATATTTTTTGTTGTCCTTGCTTATTCTTAGTCCCCATCAACCGAGAAATGAGATTGATATTTATCTAAAACCATTGGTTGACGAGTTAAAGGAGTTGTGGGAAGAAGGTGCAGAAAATTACCATGCTTATAGTAAAGAGCATTTCAGATGCATGCAACTTTGTTGTGAACAATACATGACTATCCTGGATTTGGTAACGTGTCTGGGTGGAGGACAAATGGTTATCATACTTGTTACACTTGCAACAATGAACCATATTCAAAAGCTTTGGAAGGTAAAATTGGATTCATTAACTATCAAGCTTATTTGCCTATGGAACATCATTGAAGACATAGTTAGTTGCATAATGGTTTATCAGAGAAATGGAAGAGATCTTTAGAGTTACTAGTGAGAAAGATACAAGAGCAGCTAGATAGAATGTCAAATATAATTTTAAGAAAGCATCCAAGTAACAAGAAGAGACAACTCATTGGGGATCCAAATTGGTCAAAGGTAAGTATTTTATACAAGCTTCCATACTGGAAAAATAAAAAGCTTAAGCATAACATTGATGTCATGCATGTAGAGAAGAACCTCAGTGAGAGTACTTACGGTACTTTGTTGGGCATTGAGGGGAATAACGAGAACACTAACAAGGCACAGATATACTTGCAAAATTTGAACTTTAGGCACACGTTGCATTTCAAACAATGTCCTGATGGATCATATAACAAGACTCGGGCTTTCTTTTAATTAAACCTCGATGAAAGGGATGGTTTTTATGACTTTTTGAAATCAGTCAAGTATCTGAATGGCTATGCAGCCAACATATCAAGGTCAGTGAATGCAGAAAATGGTAGATTATCTGGTTTGAATAGTCACGATTGTTATGTGCTATTACAACGAATTCTTCCAATTGGGTTACGAGGGTTTACAGATAAAGACATTAGTATCGTATTGTTTGAGTTGGGTAGCTTCTTCCAAGACTTATGCTCAAGGACTCTAAAGCAGAGTGAATTAGAGAAACTAGAAGAATATATAGTTCTTATACTATGCAAGCTTGAGAGGTTCTTTCTTCCAGCATTCTTTGATTTTATGGTCCACCTTGTTGTTCACTTGCCTCGAGAAGCAATTCTAGGAGGCCTGGTACAATAGTAGTGGATGTACCCAAGTGAAAGGTAATTAGATCCTTTGATGCATCCATCAATTGCATCTTTCCCATGTGGTATAAAATCACATACTCCAAATATTTTTCCCTCGTAGGTACTTTGGAAACTTGAAAAGATATGTTTCCAACTGAGCTCGACTAAAAGGTTCGATTGCAAAGGCTTACATTCATAAAGAATGTATTAACAACTGGTTTTTGTATTTTGATGGGATCGAAATTGTGCATAATCAAAGAGAAAGAAATGAAGATTTTGGTGAATCTTGTGAAGGATTGATAGTTTTTTCATAGACTGGTTAACTTGCAGATGGTAGGTGGAATGAAGGCAACTTGTCTCATGCATTGCTTGATACTACTCATTGGTACTTGCTGTACAATAGTCCTAAGGTAGAGCCTTATTTAAAGTATGTGATTTCATATGCATATATTGTTTGATTAAGCTTTGAATATTATTTGCAATGATTAGCTGAAAGTAAATCACCTTATTTTTAACAGTGAACACAAAAGCACATTGCATAATTCTACTGGAGAAGCCATAACTCAAATCTAACGACAAGAGTTTCCCAAGTGGTTCAGATAACGTGTAAGACATTTGAAATTTAATCACACACTAATAAAAATTAAATATTTAAATAGTTTCTTTATTGCTTATTACTAATTAATATCACTTGTTGTATGTCATTATAGATGAATAAACTGAAAGTTAACGAGTCATTAGAAGCTACTAAATAGTTATGGTCATTAGCAAATGGTCCTAAGCCACATGTGAAAGAGTACACAGTTTGTATGGTCAATGGTGTAAAGTTCCATACAAGGGACCTAGACAATTGTCGTATAACCCAAAATAGTGGTGTATGTACCGAAGGGGACCATGAGGGAGAAATGCACGACTTCTATGCTCATGTGTGCAAAATTTGGGAATTAGAATATGTGTTTCACCATAAAGTTGTTTTGTTCCAGTGTGAATGGTACAATACTGGTACCAATGGTCGAAGGAGAACGATAAGAACCGATGTACACCACACAAGCATTGATGTTACAAGTCAGTGGTATCAAAATGACCCTTTTATACTTCCTAGTCAAGCAAAATAAGTTTTCTACCTTCAAGATACCAAATTGGGTGAACCTTGAAAAATTGTGCAATACATCCAACATAGGGGAGTATTTGATGTCCCGGAAGTCGGAGGTGGAGAATCCAATGATAATACAAAAGATAGTGACGCATTCCAACAAGAAGCGATTGTTGATGTTGTCCCTATCAATGTTGAAGACAATATTGAGTTTTGTATGGGTGATGTTGAAACTGAGGTTGTTCTTGAAGGTGGAACTTCAAGAGACGCTAATCAAAATGAAGAGCATGACATACCTGACGTTGATCTTGATACGGATTATGATATGTCGAGTTCATAACAATTGTCTTAAATGTTTTATGATTGTCTTAAAGTTTTATGCTTGTCTAAGTAGCACTTGTTTTAAAGTTTTGTGCTTATCTTGAACTTGATATGGATATTAATATGGTCATTTGTTGTGTTGAGTTAGTAGCAATTGTTCTAAAGTTTTGTGCTTATCTTGAACTTGATATGGATATTGATGTGGTCATTTGTTGTGTTGAGTTAGTAGCAATTGTGTTAAAATTTTGCACTTGTGAATTGCTTGATATGGATAATGATGTGGACTATGATATGTAAAGTTAGTAGCAATTTCTTAAAGTCTTGTACTTATCTTAAATTTGATAAGGATATATTGATGTGGTCATTTGTTATTTTGAGTTAGTAGCAATTGTGTTAAAATTTTGCACTTGTGAATTGCTTGATATAGATAATGATCTGAACTATGATATGTAAAGTTAGTAGCAATTTCTTAAAGTTTTGTACTTATCTTGCACTAGATATGGATATTGATGTGATCATTTATTGTGTTGAGTTAGTAGCAATTGTGTTTAAATTTTGCACTTGTAAATTGCTTGATATGGATAATGGTGTGCACTATGATATGTAAATTTAGTAGCAAATGTCAATACACAATTTCAAAAAATGCCCAAAAAATTCAAATGCACTCATCATATACTGAAGTATAAGATGGAAAGATGGATAGAATGTTGGAAAAACTAGTTTTGTATCTCATACAAAACACATAGCGGAAGCAACAAACAAAGATCTATTTCATTCATGATTGATAACGTGCACTAGTAAATTTCATAATTTAAGAACAAGATAGCGTACCTTGGTGTGGTGAAATTCAAAACCAAAGATTGAAGTACTCGAGAATACTTTTAATCTTCACTCCAATTCCACTTTACGCCCAAGATGTGTGGTCTCTCAATCAGTTTTTAAAGGGAGAATGAAAGTGCATCTTACTCTCACATACACACCATTTCTTATATCACTAATAAAAATTCTGTATGTTTCTTCCTTTATAACTAACTGGTTATTTAATTGGGCTGACCTATTGGGCCTTTCCAATTGAGCTTTAGTGTGTGGCTTGGAGTGGGACCAAAAGGGACCAATAAGACACTAGCTCCAATGAGCGTTGGGCTTTTCCGTCAACTCTTGACAAGTCCAAAGTTACCATTAATTATATTTAATACCACTATATAAATATAATTGCACTCTAGTCCTTATTAATAAATTATATCCCAAGCCTTTATTATACACGCAACCCCCTCATAAAATATTCGTAGAAATACAAAGTCATGAATGTAGACTGCCACTTTGTAAATTACTACATCTTATCCTTGAGTACTCGGTTTAATCCTTTAAGATTATTCATCATATATTTATGAAATCCAATTTCATAAATATATACTTTAGTAATTTCTTACTAAAGTGGTTAGGCCTAATACTCTGAATAACCAAACCCATTAAACTTATCTCGAGGGAATATTTTATATCTCCGTTAAGAGATTATGAATTCCACTTGAGAATATATGTTCCATCAATACTAAATGTGGCTGCCCAATATACTGAAGTTTTGACCGTTACTTTAGATCTCACTCCTAATATATCAAAGCAACCTACACCTCATGATCAGGTCCATTATTCTCTTAGGATTAAGAGTTCATGCAAATAGAAGTTGTGAGATTTATTATTCATTTGATAGTCGTTAGGAGAATAATAAATCTCATTGCGGTCCAGTTCAATATGTCTTAACTCTTAAAACATATTAACATATCAACTAGAGGTCGTCACTTCCATGATCAAGATAAATCATCTTAGTTGATACGTTATAGTCTTTGCAGATGAAATGCCCAATTTCATCACCGACTACGAACTATAAATTCTGAGTTTACAAAGAACTTGTGACTTATATCTTCTGTGACTAAATCACATACTATGCATCTCATGGACTATATGATAATGTCACAATATTCATGTTACCATTATTTTAGATAATAATAAAACAACTTTATTAATCACAATATTAAGTCATGCACAATGTTATACATAATATCATACAATAGGATTTAAGGGCACACATTGTAACATAGAATAAGGCAAAACCAAGAGAGAATTGATGCTTTGGGATTGGAGCATTTGTCAATTTCTCTAAAGGATTTTACTCAGCCCAATTGTGCAAACGGAAAAAGAAATAGAGCTAGTGTTGTGGTAGATGATGATGACTATATACCACTTATTGGTGATAATGACAATGATAATAAGTCATCTAATTCTTTAATCCTTAAGGTACTATAAATGTGATATATTGTTTGCTACAATAGATGTTATTTTTATTAGAATTATTACATTAGATAATAACTTTGTGGTTCCATTATTTGTAATGACTTTGTTGTTCCATTATATGTATGTTTGTTAGTTACAGATGGCACTAGGACGACTTACACGCTCATGAGGTGAGGCATCTATCCCGATGGTCTAATCTACGGTCCAATCTACGAGAACACCTCCTGAAGCAAATCCTCCCGCCCAAAGTTCTTCTAGTGTAGAGGCGCAGCATACCGGCATATTAGCTAGCACGATTGGTAATTACATGGAACATACTTAATTACAACTGCACCCTGTCTTTACTATTGAGATTATACTTCACTTAATTTAGCTATATAATGTACATGGAATGTATAATTTTTAACATTGATAATGTCTAAATAGGATCTACTAGCAAAAATACCCGTGGAACAACATGTGGTATAGCAGTACGGACACTTGTTAAAAAAAGTGGTAAGCTGCCAGTATGTATAGCTACAAAGTATGCTGCTCCTATTGGGAAAAATGCATGCAAGCTTGTCAATCAAATTAGCGTACAAGTGCGAAGTAATCTGTCTCGTTACAACGTGAAAAAATGGAAAAGTGTTGATGCTACTACTAGAGATGTGGTGCTTCAAAATGTTGCAGTAAATTTACATTGATAATGTCTAACTTGTCTTTGTTGTCACAAAGCATATTAAATTCATATAATAATATTTTTTATAATACATATACACTTTATTTCACAGGATCAGTTTGAGCTACAAGGAGATTCCAACTTGGTAACGAAAACATTAATTACAAAATGTGGAAGATTATTGAGTAACAACTTCAACAAGTTGCATCAGGCTTATAAAAAGCTTGTAAAATCTCATGGTGCTAACTATGCAAGAACCCACCCGCCAAAGAATGCCACACTTGAGCAGTGGACTGGACTCATTGATGGGAAACGGACCAACAAGGAATGGCTGGTAAATTATTTATGCGTATATTATTATTATCCAATGTTTACCATATTATGTTGTCAAAAATGATTAGATTAATACTTAGATGAAGTAAATTTATACTGTAAGATTCATGATCTAATAAATATTGATAGATCAAGAATGTATTGACCCATTGTGATAAATTAATTGATTAATTAGCCAAGTTAATTAATTAGTCCAATTAACATGCAAAACGCATGGTAGCACAAACAAATCACCAACTAAGTTAATATGCAGCAGAAAATAAAGTTGAAACGGTGATTTGTTTACGAATGGGAAAAATCTCCAAGGCCAAAACCCCACCGGGTGATTTTAAGGCCACCACTCCCAAGAATTCACTATTATCATAACAAGCGGTTACAAGTAAAGGAATCACAATACCTTATACCAACCTATAGTTGAACCCTTACCCCAATACACAATTGTTCTTATTCTATAGTCACAATCTTTCCTTTTTAATGCACGGCTCCCAGTACGTGACTAACCAATCGATGCGTGGATCCCAGTACGTGACTTAATCACCAACTTGAGAAAGATGATGGCTGCAAAGTTCTTCAGTTCATCAACATGATGAAGATCACAAAACTCCTTGGTCACAAAACCCAACGACGTACAAACATAGTAGCTACTTCAAGAGAAAGATGAATTAAGGCAAATTCTGTCTCCAGTCACAATTTGCATGAACAATACTTTGCTCTACACTCGCGCAACCTTTGACGGCCCTTAAAATAATCCTTATATATGTTTAGGGTTGTGAGAAAAGAAAACCTAAACATTTACACGCAGATTGGAGTGAAATCATATCTGAAAAATTGATTTTCATAAATCTCAATAGATAGGGTATCCATCGAGCAGCTGTCAAGCATCAGGCTAAAGCAGTCTTTTAAACCTCGATAAATGCTATCTGTTAAGCTAACTGTCGAGCTTTAAGATCCAGTACTTCTTCACTTGTTTATTGGAAAGATTTGCATGGCTTCAATACTTGAACTTAAATCTTGTTCCTTGAAGTGTTAAACACATCCTATATCTACCTAATTACAAGTAAAGTGCGTTTTGTCAAAGGATTAACCAATTCTAAATGACATATGTTCCTAACATGATTCACATATGTCTTAACAATCTCCCCCTTTGGAAATCCGTGACAAATCCACAACAAACAAATGAACATATGAAAGAAGTCATAAATCACTCAACTCATACTCACTTGTTGAATACAATAAAATCTATCCTAACATAAACTCTTGAAAAACTTTGCAAGAAGAGAGTTCATGGAGAGAAGACTTTGACAACCTGTATTTCTAAAACACATTAAACAAAACTCATCACGGCATCTTAATGTGAAATAGAAATAAAAGATTGCATACAATTATAAGAAGCAAATGCATAAAGAGAGAAAAGAAACAATACATGAAGAGATAGGTGAAAATGTAATAACAACCTCAAAAATATATATATCAAGAATGAGTACAAGGTTTGCTATCACAAAGTGGTCACAAGATCAAAGGTACAAAAACAAATTATCTAAAAGATAAAGAAAAGAGAAGATACATAAGTCCTCACTACATCCCTCAAAATGTATAGACACTCTCCCTAACAAAAAAAATATCTCCAGCACTAACTCTTCCCCTAAGTACATGACTACTCTCACACCCAAAACTACTCCCCCTTTTTGTCACAAATGACAAAGGGTAAGTCACTGAGAAGCAGTCATCTCCTCATCACCGGAAAAGCTAGCACCATCATCCTTATCACCATCGAAGTCACCACCACCGTCCTCGTCCTCAGAAGTCTTAAGAGAAGGAGTGGAGGACTCTACGAAGCCACCAAGGCGAGCCTATCGTCGTGCAATACAACTGACACATGTGTTCACCTGACAAAATGTTGGGAAATTTAGACCCCGGTTGATAGAATTAACAAGTTTTAAACCCAAGTTGTTAATTAGATTTATTATGCATAAAACTTGTTAAAAAAAACAAACATCTATATCATGTCAAAACTAAGTGCAGCGGAAAGATAAACAAGACAAGATATGATGACCCAAGAAAACTAATGAAACCAACCAGTTTCACAGTCATAAAACTTGGGGGGAAACCTTCCTCGAAAAGAAATTCACTATAGTAAAGAGAAGTTTCAGACCTAGTACAAAACCTTTGTCCCTAGACTCTACAATCCCCATAGATGAACTCACAGTTGAAACCTTCTACCGCTTCAGAACCTCTGAACTCTTCAATATATGAACGCCACCCTTTGATGCACGAATTCCAGTACGTGACTAACTAATTCGCAGATCCCCGTACGCGATTTCAATCACCAACTAGAGAAGAAGATGTTGGTTGCAAAGTTCTTCACTTCATCAACAATGAAGATCAAAAAGCACTTGGTTACAAAACCCTAAGGCGCAAAGCGCAGTAGCTTATTTTAGAGAGAATAAGGCTTTGGTCACTTTCTGCATATGTTCTCCTTGTATTCTCTTCTGTGACGGCCTCTAAAATAAGTCTTATATATGTCTAAGGTTGTGAGAAAAGAACCCTACACAAATACAGAAGCCTAGCCCAAAAATCAGATCTGAAAAATTCTGATTTTCGTAACCTCGATAGATACCTCAATAGATAGCAGGTGTCGAGCCTCATTAAACCTCGATAGATAGCTATCTGTCGAGAAGCTGTCGAGCATCGGTCCGCAGGTATGCAGCAGGTATCCAGGAGGTGTCCAGCTTTAGTAAACACATTTTCTTCACTTGTTTCTTGGTCCAACCTTCATGGCTTTAATACTAGACTTGAATAACATGTTCTTTGAAGTATTAAACACATCCTAGATCTACCCAAATACAAGTAAAGTGCGTTTTGTCAAAGGATTAGCCAATTACATAAAAGAATGACATATGTTCTTATTAAGTGAACCACATATGTCCTAACAATCTCTCCCTTTGGCAATCTGTGACAAAACCACAACAAACAAATGAACATATGAGAGAAGTCATAAATCACTCAACTCATATTCACTTGTTGAATACAACAAAAGCTACCCTAACACAAACTCTTGAAAAACTTTGCAAGAAGAGAGTTCATGGCATGGAAGACTTTGACAACCTGTATTTCTGAAATACTTTAAAAAAAACTCATCAAGGCATCTTAGTGTGAGACAGAAATAATAGATTGCGTACCAAATAAAGAAGCATGTGTATAAAGATAGAAAAGAAACAACACATGTAAAGGTAGATGAAGAAAACATACATCATCACATATATATCAAAGATAATCACAATGTATGTAAACATGGTCACAAGACCTAGGTACAAGAACAAGAAGCTAAAAGTAGCTCCTACAACAACAAGGAGGTAAACACTCCCCCTAACAAGATGAAACACTTCTCCCCCTTACAAGGGCATGTATTTCTCCCCCTAACTTGTAGAATCTTAAAAGAAAGAAATCACAAATTCTCAAATTTCTCCCCCTTTTTTGTCACGATTGACAAAGGGTATAAGAAGCTATAAAGCTTTACCCGAGAAACATAAAGATGTTCAAGAATGATTAAGGGGGCACAAAGAATCCATAAAAATGCATGAATGTAATGAAACAAGATGCTATGGATAACAAGATAAAAGAAACATGCAAAAAATGTGAAAAACAATGCATGCAGAGGATCTCGATGGATCGAGAGGTATCGAGGAGCTATCGAGCAGACCTCGATAGATCGAACAACTATCGAAAAGCTATCAAGGGGACAGAAACTTCCTCGATCCATCCACCTAGCTATCGAGAGGTGTCAAGATTGCGATAAGATGCAAAAGAAGAACTCGACAGATAAGCCAGGTATCGAGAGGTGTCAAGATGGCTTAAAAACAGTTTTTCAAGAAGAGAAAAACACAGATATGAATGCAATCAAATATGCAACATAGCTAAAGATCAAACCAACATTTTAACCTCTCAAAACATCTCTCAATCAACAAAGAGTTAAGCATCGAGCTCCCAAAAACACACACACACACAAAACAAATCTAACCGATTTTATATTTCAAAAACAAGTCAAGACAGTTTAATGAGCATATATCAACACATGTAAATCTTGTGATGGCCAAATCACATTGTACCTGCAAATGTATCAAAAATAGCAAAGAATATTGCGTGTTGTGTGTGAAAACATCACAAGATTGCATAAGTGTCTCAAAGTTATGACGATTTGAGATATGGGAAAATTACTTTAACTCACACACAATCATAACTGTTTGATGGGGACTATCACCTTTGAGGTACATCCTATAACTCCCACGTCTCCTAGAAAACAAGCTTGCAATCATGTTTAAAGCATTTTTGATCTTTTTGCTTTTATTTCTTTGCATATTTTCTTTTTTATTAAGCAAACCATTCATGGGTATACAAAGGAGAGAAAAGAAATACTCAATTATGTTACGCTTTTTGACATTGCACTTTTGCTATGCCGAAGCATACAAATGTCATTGACATTGCACTTTTGCTATGCCGAAGCATACAGATATCATATCATGATTGGCGGGTAACAGTGGTGAGATGGTTATTTATGCCTTTCTCTTAGGATTCTCTAGTCCTACCCGTCAAAAAGAGTGATAAGAGTGTTAAGTACAAGAGATCACTTAACCTTACTCATCACAAACTAAGAGCCACAAAGCTCACTTGCTTAGTTATGCATAGAGATGCTCATCTAAACTACAAGAGATACAAAGTTTAGAGAACTCTGTTTCAATGGCCATTTTAAGGTTCACAAGAACCGATGAACACAAACACACACTGTTTTTGTATTTTTCTGATTTTTTCATTTTTTTTTTATTTTGAAAACAAAACAAAATAAAAATCAAACAATCAAACAAAAACAAATAAATACTCATGCAAGCATAAAAGAAAAATGCAAATGCATGAAGGCATGATAGAAGAATGCAGATACATGAAAGCATGATTTCAAAAGCAGATGAGAAATCAAGCAAAAAAAAATCCTACTTTAGATAGAAAGAATTAAAGCAGAGGACAAACAGAAAAGACAATTAAGTCTTAGGCTCCTTTATTACCCACACAGCATGAGTCTTTGGCCGTGAAGATGAAAAGACACATGTCCTAGTATGTCTACTAAAGGACATAGAAGAATTAAGATTCTCCTGAAATTGAGTTAAAAAGCTCAAGACTTTTAATAGCTCTCCAAACAAAGGTGTAGGTCCTTGAGAGGAAACCCGTGACCTTTTGGACACTTGCTTTTGAGGATACAACTTAAAGCAATTAGGACAAATGTGTCCAGAAACACCACAATGGTGACAACATGAGGTCTAACAAAGGATTTAGAATTAGCCAAAACAGTTTTGGATTTCATACCTTTATTACCTTTCTCCGATTGAGGCACAAAGACAGTCCTTGATCCAAAAGCTGTGGAAGAGAAGAGGACCGAGACAGCATATCCTAAGCCAGTCTTATCAGAACTAGGCTTTTGAGCACTCAAGATCTCTTCAAGCTTTGCACTAGACATCCTCTCTATTTGAGTTCTAGCTTGACTAAGCTCAACCTCAAGATTCTTGACCTTCTCTTCTAATAAGGTGTTCTCCACAATGAGAGTCTCAACTAACCTTGTAGTCTCATTTAGTTTGACAAACAATTCTGCTTTTTCAGTTTTTACCTCATTAAGCTCTTTTCTACAAAGATGAGAAGCCTTTTCAAATTTTATGAATTCAGTGCATAGCTTATCATAGGCTTCCTGAAGGGTTATCTTTTTGGACACTTCATCATCAGAAGAATCATCACTGTCACTAGCACTCTCCACAATCACCTTATCGGTTGAGGCAGCAAAGGTCATAACATGACTACATTCATCCACATACTCATCAGAAGAGTCATTCTCAGTGTCACTCCAAGTAGCAACCAACCCTTTATCTTCTAACTTCTTGGTCTTTTCCCTCATAAGGTAGTTTAGACACTCTATCCTCATATGACCAAAACCCTTGCACTCATGGCATTGGATAGGGGGCTTCTCATTCTTACCCTTCCTAGAGGATTTAGATTTCCTAGGAGGTTTGCCCTTATCCTTTTTCCTAAATTGAAGAAGTTTGATAATCTCATCAGTTATGAACGTTAGATCCTCATCCTCCTCCCCATTTTCATCTTCACTTTCATCTTCATCTTCATCTTCATCTTCATCTTCAGTGTCCTCAATCTCTTCCTCTATACCCTTAAGAGCCAAGTTTTTACTCTTTTCACATTTTCCCATTAAGCCTAATCCCATCTCATAGGTTTGGAGGTTCCCTACAAGCTTAATCAAAGGAATTTGATTAATGTCCTTTGCTTCTTTAATGGCAGTGATCTTGGCATGGAATCTTTTGGGTAAGGACCTAACAATTTTCCTAACAATTTTGGATTCTGCTATAGACTCTCCAAGGTTGAAGGCAAAATTCACAATATCCTTGAGTTTAGTATAAAACTCATCAAAGGTCTCATCCTCCTCCATCCTTATTTCTTCAAAGCTACTAGTGAGTCTTTGAAGCTTCACCGTCTTTACAGTCATGGTACCTTTATAGGTGGTCTCAAGAATGATCCATGCTTCCTTGGCAACTTCCGCGGATGATATTTTCTTGAATTCCTCATTGGTCACCCCACAAAGCAAAGCATTCAAGGCCCTACTGTTGAAATTTGCCGCTGTGATTGTTGCATCATCCCAATCCACTAGTGCTTTCTTTGGCTTAATCCAGCCAACTTTAACAGCTTGCCATACCTGTTCACCTAGAGCCTGCAAAAACACTTTCATACGAACTTTCCAGTACGCATAGTTAGTGCCATCAAATAAAGGAGGAATCAAAAGAGATTGTCCACGATCCATGACAACAGGAGTCAAGGATCACACTCAGGAAATTAATCCAATCAGAGTGTACCCGCTCTGATACCACTTGTTGAGAAATTTAGACCCCGGTTGATAGAATTAACAAGTTTTAAACCCAAGTTGTTAATTAGATTTATTATGCATAAAACTTGTTAAAACAAGCAAACATCAATATCATGTCAAAACTAAGTGCAACGGAAAGATAAACAAGACAAGATATGATGACCAGAAGAACTAATGAAACCAACCAGTTTCACAGTAAAAAAACTTAGGGGGAAACCTTCCCGAAAAGCAATTCACTATAGTAAAAAAAAGTTTCAGATCTAGTACAAAACTTTTGTCCCTAGACTCGACAATCCCCGTAGATGATAATGAGAATCAACAAGCATTCAAGGATTCATTGCATGTTCCAGTTGTGCCTATTACAAGAGCAAGATCCAAGAAGATCAAAAAAGCACTTAATGGGCTGATTCAAGAGATTTGGGCTAATTCTAACGCAGGACATTCCAAGCTTGGCCCAAAGGAAGCTGAAAGCGTAATAAATTTAATTCAAGCTATTTAGGGCTGATCTGACTTAATTGCGAGTGATTTATGGCATGAATTAATGGCTGATTGACTTTCCAGCTCTATATCAGTTAAGGTAGATTTTTTCCTATTTTGGATCTGCTAATTTCAGACCAAATCAACTTTTATTTAGGGTTTTATTATTTAGTACGTTTTTTAGGTATTTTCCTTGTTTTTAGGTGCATTTAATGCTTTTTAGGTCAAATTTGATTCCTGATATAGTAAGGTATCAATTAGGAGTTATTTTAGAATATATTTTCTTGTCTGTCAAGTTTTATAGAGCCCTTAAATAGGCTCTGAAGTCTGTAAACGTTTTTTATATAATATTATTGAATAAAAATCTGAAAATGTGAGGCTTTGCTCTTCTTTTGGTTCCTCAAGAACTGTGAACTTATCAGGGATTCTTCCTTGTGGCGTTCAAACTTTATACCTTCGGTTCGTGATTCATTTGTAATCACTGGGTCAAGGTCTGTTACTTATACCTTTGGTTCGCGTTTCTCTTATAAACGTTGGGTCAGGGTTTCTATCAAAAATCTGAATTTTAGCTTTCTTGGGCAAGTATTCCAATATTTTTGTTGGGTCTCAAAGCGTGTCGATTGAGGTTCGCATCATTTGGTATTAAATATTCCAATATTTTTGTTGAGTCTCAAAGCGTGTCGATTAAGGTTCGCATCAGATGAACTCACAGCAGAAACCTATCGCTTCAGAACCTCTAAACTCTTTAATATATAAATGCCACCCTTTGATGCACGAATCCCAGTACATGACTAACCAATTGCACAGATCCTAGTACGCGACTTCAATCATCAACTGGAGAAGAAGATGTTGGTTGCAAAGTTTTTCACTTCATCAACAATGAAGATCAAGAAGCACTTGGTTATAAAACTCTAAGGCGCAAAGACGCAGTAGCTTCTTTTTGAGAGAATAAGGCTTTGGTCACTTTTTGCATATGTTCTCCTTGTATTCTCTTCTGTGACGGCCTCTAAAATAAGCCTTATATATGTCTAGGGTTGTGAGAAAAGAAACTCTACACAAATACAAAAGACTGGCCCAAAAATCAGATCTGAAAATTCTAATTTCCATAACCTCGATAGATACCTCGATAGATAGCAGGTGTCGAGTCTCATTAAACCTCGATAGATAGCTATCTGTCGAGAAGCTGTCGAGCAGCTGTCCGCAGGTGTCCAGGAGGTGTCCAGCTTTAGTAAACACATTTTCTTCACTTGTTTCTTGGTCCAATCTTCATGGCTTTAATACTAGACATGAACAACATGTTCTTTGAAGTATTAAACAATTCCTATAGATCTACCCAAATACAAGTAAATTGCGTTTTGTCAAAGGATTAACCAATTACATAAAAGAATGACATATGTTCTTATTAAGTGAACCACATATGTCCTAACACACAACTCATCACTAAGAGTGTCAAGGTGAGCATCAATGCGCTGAAGCTGCGCCATGATCGCCTCGTGGGTCACACCATTTGCGAAAGAAGAAGGAGCGGATGTGGATGGAGCTGAAGAAGCTAGAGGTGTCGCCGTCTCAGTCCATGGCCACTTCGATCAAAGCTAGGCCTCACTCCGTCTAACAGTTGCCTCATCAATGGCACACATGACAAAGAAGGGATCCGATACAAGAAAGGAGACAGAAAAGTGGCGAAGGATTCTCGTGATAGCAGAAGGAAAGACAAGCTTATCACAAGTCGTCGAATCTCTATATACATCAATAAGGGAGAGAATGAAATGAGAGGGAAAATCAATAAAAAGATTCTCTAAGAGGGATAACAAAAATCAAGCACGAGGCTCTGTAATGGAGTCATAGTGAGACAATGGATGGAGAACGAATGTTATCACCATGTTAAGGAACCTCGGACCTTTAGCAAAGGCTGAGCAACGGGTGTTCTGACTACCGCCCAAGAAGAAGGAGTCTCACAAAACCAAGACATGAGTTTGTCTTTAGACACAGTCTTAAGACGATCGCAGTCGGAGTAGTCAGGATGTGCTACCCTCGGTACATGTAGCACATTGGATACATGATCCAGAGTGACTACATTGCACGTACCTTGAACGCGAGTGACAAAAAGAGGTATAGAATAATCGAATCCATACATATTAGAGTAGAACTCCTGTATGATCATGGAGGGACAAGTGACCGGGACGTCACACAGTGGCTCCCAACCCCTACTGTGGATGACAGTGGGAAGGTCAGTATCGAAAAAATTCGATAGGATGACTTGGCGTTCCGAATGAATGCCTTGTCAAGAGAAGTTCTCTGAGAAGTCCTTGTGGGCTTTCTCATCACGGAACCAAACGTGAGAAAGGGTAGAATCAGAAGAAGATGCCCCGGAATGAAGAGGATTATGGGATGGAGTGGATTTATGATTAGGTGCCATGATGCAGACTGGCCCAAAGAGAGAGAAAGAGAGAGAGATTGACAAGCAGAAAAGCACCAACACAATTAATATCAAAAGATAGAAAAAGGAATGATGAGAATCAACAAGCATTCAAGGATCCATTGCATGTTCCAGTTGGGCCTATTACAAGAGCAAGATCCAAGAAGATCAAAGAAGCACTTAATGGGCTGATTCAAGAGATTTGGGCTGATTCTAACGCAGGACATTCCAAACTTGGCCCAAAGGAAGCTGAAAATGTAATAAATTTAATTCAAGCTATTTAGGGCTGATCTGGCTTAATTGCGAGTGATTTATGGCATGAATTAATGGCTGATTGACTTTCTAGCTCTATATCAATTAAGGTAGATTTTTTCCTATTTTGGATCTGCTAATTTCAAACCAAATCAACTTTTATGTAATATTTATTATTTAGTACATTTTTTAGGTATTTTCATTGTTTTTAGGTGCATTTAATGCTTTTTAGGTCAAATTTGATTCCTGATATGGTAAGGTATCAATTAGGAGTTATTTTAGAATATATTTTCTTGTTTGTCAAGTTTTATGGAGCTCTTAAATAGGCTCTGAAGTTTGTAAACGTTTTTGATGATATTAGTCAATAAAAATCAGAAAATGTGAGGCTTTGCTCTCTGTTGGTTCTTCAAGAACTGTGAACTTATCAGGGATTCTTCCTTGTGGCGTTCAAACTTTATACCTTTGGTTCGTAATTCTTTATAATCAATGGGTCAAGGTCAACTTATACCTTGGGTTCGCGTTTCTCTTATAAACGTTGGGTCAAGGTTTCTATCAAAAATCTGAATTTTAGCTTTCTTGGGCAAGTATTCCAATATTTTTGTTGTGTCTCAAAGCGTATCGATTGAGGTTCTCATCATTTGGTATCAGAGCACAGGTTCTAAAATCAGTTTTCTATCCCTTTATTTTTTTTGTTTCTTGTTATCATCCTAACCTATTCCTTTTATGTTCTTCATTCATCGTTCTTATTATTATTATTTTTTTTTTGTTGAAGTGCACTAGGCTAAAATCGTGCACCCAGCTCCAAAAAAAAAAAAAAAAGTCAAAAAAAAAAAGACATCAGAAAAGAATTAGAAAAAAAAGAAAATTGTTTGTAGTTTCAATTCTCTCAGACCAGAATATCGTTTTCTTTTGTCCTCTTCCTTTGATTTAGTGTTACTGTCATATTTTCTTGCCGTTGGTATTTGTTTAAACACTACAAGTTGAATTTCTTGATCAAGTTTATTAGTTTAATACAGAACTGAAAAGAGGAAGCTATGAGTGGAAAAGGGCAAGAGAGTGTGAGACTAAGATTGGGAAAAATCCAATTTAAGAGTGAAACATGAGTGGGAGTGACATAATTTGAGTGCAAACACGTGAGGGAGTGTTGTGAGGAATTATTTCTAACAATTCTCTGTTATTTTAAAAGTATGTCTTCCAGGTGTGAAACATCAAATAGGGAAGGAGGGGAGGAGTCGTCCATCATTTTGCAGGCTATGCAACAACAATTTAAACACATGAACGTGGTGTTTAATGAGATTCGGGATCGAATGGATAGGCAGGACACTGTTATTGCTACTTTGCGTAAGGAGCGTCCCCAAAGAGGCCCTAATGCTAGAAGGCAAGAAAGGAGTGCGCACATGGATGATTCTGATGACTACCACGAGCATGAGTTTGAAGATGAAGAAGATCAAGCTTCATTGAACAATGAGGGCAGGTTTGTGTAGAGGGGAGAAAGGCGTGGTAGAAGTTTCCGAAGAGATCCAAGATGGCAAGATGGGACTGACAGAAACCTAGGAAACATAAAAATGAAGATACCAACATTCCAAGGGAAAAATGATCCAGAAGCATACTTAGAGTGGGAGAAGAAGGTGGAGTTAATCTTTGAGTGCCACAACTACTCCGAGGAGAAAAAGGTAAAACTCGCTGTCATTGAGTTTACTAACTATGCTATTATATGGTGGGATCAACTTGTGATAAGCAGAAGGAGAAACCATGAGAGACCTATTGAAAGTTGGGAGGAAATGAAGGTCATCATGAGGAGGCGGTTTGTTCCTAGTCATTACTATAGGGACTTGTATCAGAAATTACGGAGTCTTACTCAAGGCTATAGGAGTGTGGATGACTACCACAAAGAGATGGAGATTGCCATGATTCGGGCAAATGTAGAGGAGGATAAAGAAGCTACCATGGCAAGGTTTCTGAATGGGCTGAATCGA
>NC_134014.1:28548346-28575846 GCF_040712315.1 Castanea sativa | reverse complement strand
AAAACAATTTTGACATTAGTGTTCCTCAAATTCAACATTATTAGCAGGTGAAACAAAAATAGTAGTGCTAGAAGAAGCAGTGTTAGGAGAAGAGAAATCATACCCTAAACCAGTTCAATCATAAGTAGATTTCTGAAGGTTGAGCATCTCATCAAACTTTGCACTTGAAGTCCTCTCCAGCTAAGCTCTGACTTGGAACAACTCTGCCTCAAGTTTCTTGGTCTTCTCAGCCAAGAAATTATTCTTAAATCTCAGTCCTCCAATAATCTGATTAGCTTTATCAAACTTGTGGAGATTTCTTCTCGTTCATGCTCCACATCACTGAGCTTCTTGGTGGCCAATTTATACAGCTTCTCATGCTTTTTCGAGACCTTGTATAATTTTGCATAGGCTGTGTGGATGTCATCTTATTCATCCATCTTTTTAAATTTAGACTCCACCAAGTCCTCTTCTTCATCCACATCTTCAACAATCCCATCAGTAGGATTGATAGTAGTAGTAAAGGCATTCAGGATTCCATCATCCTTATTATCTGAATCATCCTCAGGCTCAATGCCGCTCAAGGTAGCTGCAAGTGCCTTGCTTTTCCCAATGGTCTTGAGATATGTAGGGCATTCTTGCTTCATGTGTCAAAAACCTTAACACCAAAAGCACTTAGGTCCTGAGGGAACAGTGTACTAACCGTCATCCCTAGCATTCTTCTTCCCTTTGTCTTGACTTTTAAACTGAGAGAAACTAGATTGCCTACAGTCCTTGTCAAAGCCCTTCTCATTAGCATTCTTCATGAACTTCTTGAATTGTCTTGTGATGTAGGACTTAATTTTAGAATCTTCATCGTCTAAAGACTTATCCATGTCACTGCTCTTGGCGTTCAGTGTCATGCTCTTACCCTTACTCAGTTTCCCGATTTTTGTCAAACCCAACTCATAGATCTGCAGATTGCCAACTAGCTTTGTCAAATGAATTTTGTCAATGTCCTTTGACTCCTCAATTACGGTGATCTTGGAATGAAATCTCACGGGTAGAGATTTGAGAATCTTTCTAACAATCTTGGGTTCAGGAATGGTTTCCCCAAGATTAAAAGCTGAGTTCACTATATCCTTGAGCTTGGCATAGAACTCATCAAACGACTCATCCTCTTCCATCTTGATCTCTTTGAAACTTGTAGTGAGCCTCTAAAGTTTCGAATCCTTGACATCCTTCATTCCTTCATAGGTAGTCTAAAGGATGGTCCATGCTTCCTTGACAGTTTTAGTAGAGACTATTTTCTTAAACTCCTCATTCGTGACCGCACTGAATAATGCATTCAATGCCATGCTGTTGAAGTTAGCTGCCTTGATCTTCGCATCATCCAAATCGGCCGGTGCTTCCTTTGACTTGGTCTAGCCTATCTCCATAGCTTGTCACACTTTTTCATCTAAAGACAACAAGAAAACTCTCATGTGTACTTTCTAGTATGCATAGTTAATGCCATCAAATAAAGGAGGTATAATAAGAGACTGTCATCTATTCATGAAAAACAAGGGCTAATGGATCACACAGTAAAGATTAAAACTAAATTAGAGTATGCTTGCTCTGATACCACTTGATAGGCCAAGAATATATTGACCCCTTGTGATAAATTAACCGATTAATTAGCCAAGTTAATTAATTAATCCAATTAACATGCAAATCGCGTGGTAGCATAAACAAATCACCAACCAAGTTAATATACAATGAAAAATAAGGTTGGCACGGTGATTTGTTTCCAAATGGGGAAAACCTCCAAGGCAAAAACTCCACCGGGTGATTTTAAGGTCATTACTCCCGAGAATCTACTATTATCACAACAAGCAATTACAAGTAAAGGAATCCCAGTACGTTATACCAACCTACAGTTGAACCCTTACCCCAATACACAATTGGACTTGTTCTGTAGTGACAATTTCTACTTTTTAATGCACGACTACAAGTACGTAACTAACCAATCAATGCGCGTATCCTAGTATGCGACTTAATCACTAACTTGAGAAAGATGTTTGTTGCAAAGTTCTTCAATTCATCAACAAGATAAAGATCACGAAGCTCCTTGGTCATAAAACCCAACTGCGTACAAACACAGTAACTTCTTCAAGAGAAAGATGAACTAGGGCAAATTCTGTCTCCGGTCACAATTTGCGTGAACAAGATTTTGCTCTACACTCACGCAACCTTTGACGGCCCTTAAACATGTACACACGGATTGGAGTGAAATCAGATCTAAAAATTGATTTTCATAAATCTTGATAGATAGGGTATCTATCGAGTAGCTGTTGAGCATCAGGCTAAAGCAGCCGTTGAGCATTAGGCTAAAGCAGCCGTTGAGCATCAGCTGTCAAGTTTTAAGATCCAACACTTCTTCACTTGTTTCTTGGACAGATTTGCATAGCTTCAATACTTGGACTTGAATCTTGTTCCTTGAAGTATTAAACACATCCTATATCTACCTAATTACAAGTAAAGTGTGTTTTGTCAAAAAATTAGTCAATTCTAAATGACATATGTTCCTAACATGATTCACATATGTCCTAACAAATATCTTGAATGTTCTTTATTAGAAAAAATTAGGGAAAAATAATTTTTTTTAAAAAACTCTGAAAAATAGGGAAAAAATTCAGGCAAACATAGATGCGGGACAAAGGCATTTGCTATTAGGGTTGATGAGGAGGTGCGTATTTTTTCATTTTCTTAAACCTTAGTATATTACATGTTGTGATTAATTAACTATATCTATCTAACACTCGAATGTTAATCAATCAAACAAATAATAATGGCGGTCAAGTTCTTGAATTGGCAAAAATCTTCAAAGATGGTCATTTCAGTCCAAAGACAAATATGTGGATACACCAAGAGGATGAAGTGACATATGTATGTGTATCATTCCATCCCTATCATGTTTGTAAACCTATAACATATGTACTATTAATGTTGTAATTGTTTGTTTCTTTCTCTCTTTCAAATGATAGGAAACTATTATCAAAGTGCAAGAGGATCATCGTCAAGATCCTAATACAATTCCCTTTACACAAGAGGAGATCTCAAACTTGGTTTTTAAGAACAAGTCCAGTGTTGTAAAAGGACTTGGCGTGAGACATTCCTCTTCTCTGGTAACTACCGCCTCATCTAGTTCCTCGGTGGAATATATCCATCGTCTAGAAAGTGGGTGAAGAAGATAAGGAGAATGTAGATTCACAAGTAGATCAGAGTACACCTGTAGCTGAAGTCTGCAAATCTTCCAGGACCATTAGACCTCCACAACGTTATTCACCCGCTCTAAATTACCTCCTGTTGACTGATAGTGGTGAGCTAGAGTGTTATGATGTAGCCTTCCAAGATGAGAATTCAAGCAAGTGGGAGTTAGTCATGAAGGATGAGATGGATTCTTTGTTGAGGAATCAGAGATGGGAACTAACTGAATTGCCAGTAGGAAAGAAGGCTTTGCACAACAAGTGGGTATACTGAATAAAGAATGAGCTTGATGGTAGCAAATGTTACAAGGCTAAATTAGTTGTTAAAGGGTTCCAACAGAAGAAGGGCATTGACTACTCAGAGATATTTTCTCTAGTTGTGAAGATGTCAACAATTAGACTGGTACTAGGAATGGTGGTTGCAGAAAAATTACATCTTAAGCAATTATATGTGAAGACGACATTCCTTCATGGTGACTTGGAGGAAGAAAGTTACATGATTCAGCCAAAAGGGTTCATTGTTCAGGGATAAGAAAATCTAGTCTGCAAACTGAGAAAGAGCTTGTATGGCCTAAAACAAGCTCTTAGACAGTAGTACAAGAAATTTAACAGTTTTATGCATAGAATTGGGTTCAAGAGATGTGAAGCTGATCACTGTTGCTATATTAAGTTTTTGACAATTCTTACATCATTTTACTGTTGTATGTGGATGATATGCTCATTGCAGGGTCTAGCATTGAGAAGATTAATAATCTGAAGGAGCAATTGTCAAAACAATTTGCAATGAAGGATTTGGGAGTTGCAAAGCAAATCCTTGGTATGAGAATCATTAGAGACAAGGCTAATGGTACATTGAAGCTTTCACAGTCAGAATATGTGAAGAAAATTCTCAGCAGATTCAACATGAATGAAGCTAAACCAATGAGCACACCCTTGGGTAGTCATTTCAAACTAAGCAAAGAACAGTCACCGAAGACAGAAGAAGAAAGGGACTATATGAGCAAGGTGCCTTATGCCTCAGCTATTGGTAGCTTGATGTATGCTATGGTGTGTACAAGGCCAGACATTGCACATTCAGTGAAAGTTGTGAGCAGATTCATGAGTAGGCCAGGAAAACAACATTGAGAGGCAGTCAAGTGGATTCTGAGATATCTGAGGGGTTCATCAGATACATGTCTTTGCTTCACAGGTGCAAGTTTGAAACTGCAGGGTTATGTAGATGCTGATTTTGCTGGTGATATTGATAGTAGAAAGAGTACTACTAGGTTTGTATTTACTCTAGGTGGTACAGCTATATCTTGGGCTTCAAATTTAAAAAAGATTGTTACTTTGTCCATTAAAGAAGTTGAGTATGTTGCAGCAACTGAAACTGGAAATGAGATGATTTGGCTACATAACTTCTTAGATGAATTGGGTAAGAAGCTAGAGATGGGCATTCTACATAGTGACAGTCAAAGTACAATTTTTCTTGCTAAAAATTCAGCTTTTCATTCAAAGTAGAAGCATATACAGACAAAATACCACTTTATTCGGTACCCTGTTGAAGATAAGCTGGTAATACTTGAGAAGATTTGTGGATCTAAGAACCCGACAGACATGTTGACTAAGGGTGTCACTATTGAGAAGCTGAAGCTGTGCGCAGCTTCAGTTGGTCTTCTAGCTTGAGGACAGGAGGATGAGTTGTAAGAATGAGGGATTGTTTTGGAAGATAGTGGCTGATGTTAGTGATTGAACTAGTCTCCAAGTGGGAGATTTGTTGGGCTTTGTGTAGTCTAATTGTGTTTGATCCGGTTGACGACCCAATCCGACCCGACCCGAATAATGTTGTGTGGTTTTTAATGGGAGATTTTTTGAGACTTAGTCCATGGAGCAGAGGCTTAGTCCATTATGAATCTTGTGCACATGATATAGAAAAAATGTTGTTTTGGTGATTAGGGTTTCTGTTGTTGTTTATGAGAGACTGAAAAACTATAGCCGCACTTTGTATTTTTTTCCCCTGATAATAGTGAAATTCCTGCAACTTTGTGGACGTAGGCAAATTGCCGAACCACGTAAATACTGTCTTGTGCATGTGATTATTTTTTCTTTGGTATGCGTTTTCTCTATTTTTTGTTTCTCACAAGTTGGGAATTTCGTGTTAATCCCCTACAAAGCAAAAGTCTCTAAACAACTAAGAAAACAAACACATCTTTGATATTGTTCTCTTGCTACCACAATCACTAGGGATAACCAATATTTTTGTTATATTTCTCTGTTGTGAAGTCATATATTCTTTTGTTTTGTTTCAATAATTTCTAGGCTCTGAATCATCTAATTTATTATTATTTTTTTGGACTTTTGGAAATTTTAACATCTGATTCTTTGATTTCTCACCTTTATTTTTTTGCAAAATCAGAAATTGTTTAATAGATTTCAACAACTATATCCATAAATTATTCTTTTGAAGGTAACTCACATTTCTCTATATTTCTTTGTTGTGTAATTTTTAGGCTCGGAATATTCAAATTCTTTATTTATTTTTTTTTTTAGCTTCTTGAAAGTTTTAACATGTAAATTTTTTGGGTTCATTTTTTGCTATAACTGAATTTGTCAACTATATAGTCATGGATTAGTCTTTTGACAGTAGCCATATCTTTCTCTTATATTTCTCTGTTGTCTGATCAAATATTTTCATTATGCTTTAATAATTTCAACTTTGAATCTTATACATGATACATTATACATTTATGCAAAGTATTTTCATGCATTGCACCGATTAGCGACTAGTTATTATTATAATGAAAGAAATAACCCTATTAGTTAAATTTTGGAGTTTTTTTTTTTTTTTTCCGCTAGAAGAAAAATGAGTAGAGGGAGTTGACTTGAGTTGGCATCTTCTATCTAAGCGTGACCATAGTGATATTTTTCTTGGAGCCTTAGGCAATTGTATCAATTGCTTATAACATTAAGCCAGCACGGCTTGGAGAATGTTAACCAGCACCGCTAGGTGCTGGTTAAGGGCAAAAAAGACAATATATTTGTTAGAAAAAGTCAAAAAAAATCTGAAATAGTACTTGCAACACTAAAAAAGTAATATAAATTGAAAAAAAAAAAGACAAATATAAGGTCCGTTTGGATAGAATTTATTTTGCTAAAACTGAAAACTGAAAACTGAAAACACTGTAGCAAAATAATTTTTAAATATATGAATAGTTTTGTAGGACCCATTTTTAATGAAAAAGTTGTTAAAAAGTGAAATTTGTAGGACTCATGAACAGTACATTTGTGCACTGTTCATGGCTGAAAAGTCAAAATAAACTGCTGGGTAATAAAAAAAAAAACAAAAAAACAAAAACGTAGACGCACAAACGACGGATCTAAACACCCTAATAGTGTCGAGAAAAAATATGCTTAACGGGCACAGTACTCGTTAACTCAACCCTACTTGGAATTATCACTTAACGTGGCAGCTACATCAAGCAGTAGTCTCACAGCTAGGTACGTGACAGGACAGGACCACTGCCATTTATCATTATGGCTGCTACTGCTAAAGTTCCTGTCTTCTTTAATTTTTGACCGCAAATTATTCCTTTTTTTTTTTTTTTTAATTTCATCCTCGTAGAGAGTGAATAGTTATATTATAATGCGTTACTGTCTACTCTACGTGTCATAAGACTTCATAAATACAACCAAAATGAATAGAAAGTGAATAGTTAATTATTATTTATATATAAATTTACTACTTTTTTTTCACCAATTTTACTCTAACGTCATAGCTGTAACAAAAAATTATAAAAATTTTGGTGGTTAGAGATTTTTTCTTATTAAATAACTTAAATCTACCGAGCAAAAACTTTTACAATTTAAGCTAATTAAGGGTAAATTTTATAAACTATAATAGTAATTATATATATTACAAAAAAAATAAAAAAAAAGTTGTAATTTGATACTTGTTACTATTTATTTACTTAATAACAACATAATAATAAAATCTTGAAGATAATAAAATGAAAGCACTCTCAATTAAACATAAGATATATTTTAGGAAATATTTTAATTATATAATTATATTTTTCTAAAAAAATAATATTTTTTAAATTTAAAAGAATAATTAATTATTTTTTCTGATTTTTTATTTCCATAAATATGATGTACATATGAAAATTTTATTTATTTAAAAATATATTAATTTCTTATAACAGATGAAAAATTATTCTTAATATTAAAAAATAATTATTTATAAAGAGTGACTATTTCATACCATAAAAATATCATCAAATTATTTAATAATTAAATCATAAAAACAACTATTATATTATAATGCCTTAACGTCTACTCTACGTGTCATAAGACTTCATAAATACAACAAAAAAAGAAAAGAAAAATAAGAAAGAGGGCAATAAGACAAAACTGAAAAACAAGATTAATCAACCATGAACGAACCTCACCTCCCTAGCTTCTCCGAAGCTTTTTAGCTTTAACACCCTTTTCCAAACTCATCTACAAAAGCTTTAAGATTGTTATAGGAAGAACCACCTTCGTTTGCAGATTCCTTAGCTAACTCTTTCCATTTCTTGGCATTCCTTCTCATTTCTTTCCCTCTCTCTCCATCTCCAATAACCAATTCCAAGCACCTCTTAATCTCGTCACCTTCAACAATCCCATCCTTATTTGCCATCACCCTCACTCCCGTCTTCCACACATCTTGTATCAGCTTTGCATTCGTCCCTTGATCCGACCACTGTGGAAACATTACCACAGGCACTCCTGAAACTAAACTCTCCAAACTTGAATTCCACCCACAATGTGTAACAAAGCAACCCAACGAAGGATGCGACAAAACCTCCATTTGTGAACACCACGGCACTATCATTCCCATTTGTTCCAATTCCTCTCTACGACTCAACTTCTCTTCTTCTTCTTCTTCTTCTCCATTTTCCTTAGTTCTTATGACCCACAAGAAGGGTCGCCCGCTCTCCAACAATCCGCGTGCAACTTCCTCCATTTGTTGCTTCTTTAACACCGATAAGCTCCCAAATGAAACATAAATTACCGATGATTCTGGCTTAGAGTTAAGCCATTCGAAGTAGTAGTCCTTGGAACCATCCAAAAAAGCATATGGAACTAGTGGTCCAACTGCAACCAAATTAAGCTTTTCAATTGCCTTCAACGCCTCGGGTTCTAGTGCATCAAAAGTATTCACTAGAACTCTTGGTCTTGGGTGGTTCTCTTTTTCAAGTGCTTCAAAATGGGCTTCAAATGTTGGAACAGCAGAAGGGTACGGGTTTGAAGCAAGCAAGAAAGAGGGAAGTTCACGGCTAGTGAGCAATGGTAGACCCGGTAATTGTATTGAACATGAGGGGTTGTTCCTGATAACATCGGCAAAACCATTGAAGTAGTAGTAATATATGTCGAAAACCATGGCTGGCTGAATCCAAAGAAGCACGGAAGGAAGGTGAATCTCACGCGCAACGTCAGCAGCCCAAGGTATGAGCATTGTGTAGACTAAACAGGTAAAGGGACGTCCCTGGTTGGCGTTGGATACAATAAGGTCAGTGAGAGTTTTGGAGCCATTGCGCTTGAGCTGTATAAAATGGTGCTGGTCGTCATCCCCGGGTTTAACTCCGTCGTCATAGCCATCAGAGAAGATGGCAAAAGACAGGCCTTTTGGAGGAGGGCTTTTGATCATGCGACGGTGAGTGCTAACACAGGTGACACAAGTGACATGAGCTCCCATGCGAATGAGGCTCTCTGCGAATTGGAGGGCAGGGTTGATATGGCCTTGTGCGGGAAATGTCATGAGGAGGAAGTGGCGTTGTTGTTCTTGTTGCTGCAACATATTCTGGATTTTAGGTGGTGGTGGAGCTAGAGTAGAGAGTAGAGAGAGTCGTGTTTAGCTCGTGAGAGAGATATAAATAATAGAGAGAAATTGATAACTTTCAATGCAAGAGCTGGGGGCTTGGTTACTTGGGATTTCTTGTGTTTTTGTTTTCATTAGAATGAGAGGACAAGAAACCAGCTGGCGGTGACCAAAGAATTCCACAAGCTTCTACAACCTCTTTTTATGACGTGGCTAATTATATTATATCGTGTTGGTTATTCATTGAAAAAATAATAATATAATTGATGATGCACAAAATCGTTAATGAATTGATCGTCCACACACGCATTAATTAAAGTATATGAAGAACAATAAGAAACAAAGAACCTACGGAGAGTACTAGTTGAATATCAGTCAAAGACCATCTGAAGGTTAAGTCAGTGATAAAAGAATTTTCATAATGTAATTATCTAAAAAATTGGTTGTCAAATTTTCTTTACTACAACATTTTAGATACTGCAAACATACTTAAAAGTGGGTTAGAGAGAGAATGACTGAAAAAATAATGTGAGGTTTGTTTTCAAGATCTTAGGGTTGGAAGAATTGTGTACTCGACATGAGGAGTTAAAAGGAGATGGGTATAAAGAAGGATCAAGATGCACCATGGTACACAAAACCATGGTTGCACCACCATCATGAGCTATGGTGGGACTGGTAGTAGTAACACCAAAAATGTCGTGACCCACCTCTCTCTCTCTCTCTCTCTCTCTCTCAGATGGGTACAAGGGTTGATTTTGTGATTTTGATTTTGGTTTTGTGTGGCTAAGCTATGTGGAGCTAATTTTGTGATTTTGATTTTGATTCTGATGATTATGATCTTGTGAACTTGTTGGTACTGACGCTTTTTCGTCATTATTTTTCATAGGAACCATACTCTGGAGTTTTTTTTTTTTTTTTTTCGAAGCATTTTATGAATGCAAATTAACTCTAAAAATTAAATTACTTTCCAGAAAATAATTTTAGGTGAATATGTTTTATGCTTGGAAAAAATATATTATCAAAATAAACACAACATTAGATAGTAAAGTACAAGCAATTTCTTTCTAATGTAATAGTTATAGATCTATTTTATTTTAGATTGGCATAAAAGGAACAAAACCTTTTATGACTCTATCCCACTTATTGATTTCCCCTTTAGGCTCAACCAATCATAATTTTCCATGTTTTTATTTATTTTTTAAAATTTTATTCTTTAGTTATTTTATAAAGAAAAAAAAATACGCCAATTGTGATTAGTGGAGTATAAAATAGACCACAAAATAAGAGAAGAGGGCTAGGTGACTGTGGAACAAACATGTCCATATTTAGTATTTACCTTCCAAACTGCTGCTAAGGCTATTGATTTGCCAACTTAAAGAAAGGTTAGTTTCTTCAATACAATTTTTCATTTCCCATTTATTCTCAATGTTAAGAACCTAGAGAGTTTGGTGGTGTTAAGGAATTGTGGTAGATCTCTTCAAGGGGATTTGGACCTCCTTAAGAAGAAGATGGAGAGAGATATATTGGAAGAGGAAGACAGTAATGAAATCACAATCAAATTATGCATATCTCTACAATCACAACTTAACCTTTTGTGGTGGGCCTTTTTTGTAACATTGGGCTAGGCTGCCTTTTGCCGTACTAGGCCTAAAGTGTTTTGAATTAGGGAGTTAGGACCGGTCCAATTGCAACCTACCTTGATCCGGCTTGTGCACAAACTATACCCCATTTGTCAAGACTTTTGATCACGTGGCCATGGTAGGCAGAGCTGCTGTGAGAAATTACGGCAGATAGATATAATAAAGACAACAAAAGAAATGTGTTCACTATTTAGACAGAATAAATAAAGGAGGTAACAAAAAGAATCCTCATACATAAAACGACAGAACTAAATGGGAAAAAGGATAGTAATAAGATTATTGAATCAAAGAGAAATGTCAGTTTACCGTGTCAAGTCATGTTACAGAGTCTAAGTCAAGAAGGAAGTCATTTCCTCACTGGGAATAATCTCTTCGGGAAGAAATTAACTGCTTTGAGGGAATGGGCCTAAATGACTTGTGCACAGAGGAATCCTTTGCCTTTAGCAGAGAGCATGGCCTTTAGAGGGAGAGAGGGAATCAACCTATCTGGTGCATGTCTGTCATTCTATTCTCTCCCTTTTGTTTTTCCTATTCTCTCTAATTCTTTCTTTATTTTCTTTTTGTTTTATGTCTCACTATTTGCTTAGTTGTTGTGATTCTCTCCTTAGAGGTTACTATTACTGTGTTCATCCCCCTCTTATGCACGGCAAGGGCCCTTTATATAACACCTGTCGTGACTAGATTTTACTATTTTAGCCCTTAACCACCTTTGTCTGGTGTAGGTGTCCTTGCCGACCATTACTAATTAGTTAGTTGCTCATCCAGCACCACTTACCTGTGCTAGCCACGCCACTCCGCATCACTAGACGAAGAGGACTATTTTGTTTGTTTGCTTGTCGTGGCATTCTTACCTGCCACGGCATGGGTGCTCTCTGTCTCCATCCCTCATAGCATGCACCTAGTGGTTCCAACTCATCCTTGCTTCTTTTGGGCGGTATGTCATCCCAGCAGGACACTTCCCCCAAAAGAGCTTGAGCAGGAACCTCAAAATAGGTTTTCCCCTCTTCCCACCGCCAGACCATACCCTCTTACCTTTGACCAATGACCCACCACTTCCTGTATTAGCTGGGTACGAGCTGGTGGTGTCTGGGCCTTGCGCGTGCTTCACTTCAATACTCATCCAAAACCGGCTTGCTGCTCATGCGTTTGCCGCGGTCTGAAGGCCTGTCTGCACATTCTACCATCTATCTTTGACTTCTTGTAGCGTGAGCTGTTTCCTGTTTTCTCATTCCTTATTGGCTTGCTCCTTTTAGGGAGTTGAGCTTTGCTTAACTGTGGGTTTTCCCTCCTTTAGGCCACTCTTTTGCTTTTTTCCGTGGTCTTGCTATCACTTCCTGCCGCCTCATTCTGCTATTCCTACTGTGATGTTATTTAACCCGAACCTGCTGGGCTTCTTTGGGTCTGCCGCTTATTTCTTTTTGATGACCTAGTATGCTTATTGGGCTTTTTATTACTTGCGGGCTCCTGTGTCCCATTTATTTCCCTTTAAGCATCCTTGGCCCATTTACTTTCTTTGGGCATCCTTGACCCTTTCTAACACTGCATTTCCCATGGGCTTTTACTAACTCCTTGAGCTTCCCTACCCCAATTACTCTATCCTTCATCCTTGGGGCTTATGGACTCTCTATTACCTCTTACTTTCTTTACTTGCATTACTCCGGGACTACTGTGGCTGTTATGGCCCATTCTCACTTTTCTACATCAAATATTGCCCATGGGTTTGCTACTTCTCTCTTTCCATGCCTTTTTAGGCCTGTTTGCTTCCTCAAAGTCCATTTGTTTGTTTTATGAACCTATGATCCATTATTCCTGCCGCTTGGGCCTAATGGCTTTTCTATCCAATTTCTAACTCTCTTCTGCCCACATTGTTGGGCTTTTTCTTCCTACTGGGCTTCCCAAAAATGAGCATCTACACCTTTTTATACAATTCATATCAGTAGTAACTGACTCCACTATTTTAGCAACTAACCCCAATACCCGGAACCAACTCAACTTCCTAACTAACTCAATCACTAGTAATTAATCGTTGCCACTACCAAATGTTGTTGCTTACAATTGAGTACAATTGAGTGAGTACCTATCATTACCCTTCCCACTCAAAAGCACCTTGCCCACAAGGTGAGGAAAGGAAAGCTAGAGCTGGTGTAGGGACTCCCAAGTAGCCTCTTCTATGGTTGAACCTGACCACTGAACTAATACCTCTGTAACATCACGAGATCTCAAGGTTTTTGTCCTAGTCTACAAAACTGCAATGGGCTCAGAGCAGAGCTATGGACCTCCTCAAGAAGAAGATGGAGAAAGATATATTGAGAGAGGAAGATAGTATTATGCATATCTCTACAATCACACCTTGACCCTTTTATACAATTCATATCAGTAGTAACTAACTCCAATTGACTCCACTATTTCAGCAACTAACCCCAATACCTGTAACTAACTCAACTTCTTAACTAACTCAATCACTAGTAACTAACTATTGCCACAGCCAACTGTCGTTGCTTACAATTGAGTACAATTGACTGAGTATCTGTCATTACCCCTCCCATTCAAAGAACCTTACCCACAAGGTGAGGAAAGGAAAGCTGGAGCTAGTGCAAGGAGTCCCAAGTAGCCTCTTCTATAGTTGAACCTGACCACTGAACTAACACCTTAGTAACATCACGAGATCTCAAGGTCTTTGTCCTAGTCTGCAAAACTGCAATAAGCTTAAAGCAAAGTTGTCCTGTATCATCCCTTAGTGGTAGTGTAGGAAGAGGAGTGACATGCTTACCCAACTTCAACTTGAGGCAGGAAAAATGAAAAACAGGATGGAGTTTAGATTCTGGTGGCAAGGCCAATTTGTAAGATACTTGGCCAATTTGTTGAATCACCTAAAAGGGCTAAAAAACCTAGGTGAAAAAGCTTCCATTTACCATTATAAGCTAGGGTCCTCTACTTGTACGGTAGCAGTCTAAGATACACCTAATCACCAAGCTGAAATGATCTTGCAACCCTATGTTTATCTGCATAAAACTTTGTTCTTTCCTGTGCAGCCAAAAGGTGACCCCTGAGAGTAGCCAAAACCTCCTATCTTTGACTAAGTAAGGAGTCAAGAGCATCCACCCAAGTGGTACCAAGTATATAAGCTTGTAGTTTAGGAGGTGGAAAACCATAGAGTGCCTCAAAGGGAGTGAGCTTCAGACTGATGTGAAAGTTGGTGATGAACCAAAACTCGGCTAGAGAAAGCCATTTAGCCCACTGATTAGGTCTGTCACAAGTAAAAGCTCACAAGTATTGCTCCAAACTCCTATTCACCACCTCAATTTGGCCATCAGATGAAGGATGGTATGCAGTGGACATGGCCAGAGTAGTACCTTGTAATCTAAACAACTCAGTCTAGAAAAGAGAGGTGAAAATGGCATCCCTGTCACTTATCATAGAAATAGGCATACCATGAAGTTTGAAGATATGTTGCATGTATAGAGATGCAATTTTAGGCACAAAATGAACAAATTTTGTCAACCTATCCACCACCACTAGGATGACTTCAAAGCCCTGTGATTTGGGAAGGCTTTCTACAAAATCAAGACTGATATCAATCCAAGGAGTGGTAGGAATGGGCAAGGTTGAAGCAACCCAGCAAGAGCAGAAGTTTCTAACTTCACCCTCTGGTAGATATCACACTCCCTAACAAATTGTTTGAGGTCAATTTTCATGCCATGCCAAAAGAATTCCCTCTTAGCTATTTGATAGGACATAAGAAAGCCAGAGTGACTAGCTAAGAAGCTATTATGCACATGATAAAAACCTGTGCTTTTAGAGGACAAGTAGAACCCAGATAGAACCTTCCCTTGTAGAAAAGCAAATCATTTTGGAAAGTGAAACCTTTTGGGACCATACCAGACTTGATTGATTGAATGATATGTTGAATCTCAACATCTGAGGAGTAGTTGTCCTTGAGAATGAGCAACCAAGATGAATTTGGAATTGACAAAAAGCACAAACATCCCTCAAGAACACCTTTACCACCCAATTGGTCAGAATCAGATTTAGGAATGGATTCAAATTGTCTAGAAAGGGCATCAGCAACCTTGTTATCTACTCATTTCTTGTGCTCCCCCACAAATAGATAACCTAACAACTTGGCCAACCACTTCTGTTGTGCGGGTGTTGCAATTATTTGCTCAAGTAAAAACTTCAGACTTTGATGGTCAGTCCTCACCACAAAAGGTTTTCCCACCAAGTAAGGCCTTCATTTCCTCACTGCCAGTAGCTAAGGCCAGCAATTTAGTTTCATAAGCAAATAGATGAAGATGCTTCCCTTTCAAGGCTTGGCTATGAAATGCAATGGGCCTGTTGTGCTGCATCAAAATAGCTCTCAATCTAGAACCAGATGTATCACATTCAATAATAAAGGGTTGTGAAAAATCAAGGAGGGCCAAGACTGAGGGATGAGATACTGCTTCCTTAAGACTATTGAATGTTTGTTGATCCTTATCAATCCAGTGGAATGAATCCTTCTTAAGAAGATTATTCAAGGGTTGGGTAAGGGAACCATAACCCCTAATAAACTTCCTGTAGTAGCTTGTGAGTCCTAAGAAGCTCCTCAAGGCCTTGACAAAAGTAGGGACAGTCCACTGCTACATAACAGAGGTCTTTTTAGGATCAGCTTGAACATCATTGCCTGAGATGATGTGCCCTAAGTACTCCACTTCAAAACAACCAAACACACACTTTAACTTCTTAGCATACAGCTGATGAAGAAGTAACGCATCCAACACAATCCTTCAGTGAGTCAAATGAGCAGATAAAGAAGAGCTAAAGACTAAGATGTCATCAAAGAAAACCAAAACAAATTTTCTCAAATAAAGCTTGAAAAAAGCATTCATCAATGCCTGGAAAGTAGAGGGAGCATTGGTCAACCCAAAGGGCATCACTAGAAATTCACAGTGACCCTCATGTGTCCTAAAATCTATCTTAGGAACATCCTTAGGCTTTATCCTTATTTGGTGATAACCAGACCTAAGGTCCAACTTAGAAAAGATGGATGCACCAGCTAATTCATCCGATAACTCATCCATAACAGGAATTGGAAATTTGTCCTTAACAGTGGCTTTCTTAAAAGCCCTATAGTCTATACATATCCTCCAACTACCATCTGCCTTCCTTACTAGCAAAACTGGTGAAGAAAAAGGACTCTGATTAGGTTGTATAGACCCCATGCCTAGCAATTCCTTAACAATTTTTTCAATTTCTAGAAATAGGGGTACCTTTAGGGCCTTTCACATACTGGTTGTGTTCCTCCCTTAAGTGTAATACCATGCTCATGTCCTCAGAATGGTGGTCAGCTAGATGGGACCTCAAAGACCTTAGAATACTCATCTAATAAGTCAGAGAGAGTTGTTGGGAATGGTGACTGTGATGCAGCAGCAAGTGTGACATTAGTGATTTAAAAGACTAGTCCCTTCCTATTTAAGCCATTGAAGAACCTATCAGCTTTTTGGAAGGAAGAACCAGTAGGTTTTACCCCTTGCAAGAACACCCTTTTACCCAAATGGCAAAACACCATGGTCAATAGTTGGAAGTCCCAGCTAATTACCCCCAAAGTGCACACCATTGAGTTCCCAACACTACCTAACAGCCTACCAAGTGCAAAACATTAGAATCAATAGTAAACCTATGCCTTTGCATCAAAAGAATCACTGCATGACAGACCCTAAGGGTTTTAATGACAGTACCATCAGCAACCTTAACATCCAACAACTGAGAAGAATCAAAGGGCAATTTTAAGAATGGTAATATAGCAACATCAATGAAATTATAAGCACTACCTGAGTCTAAAAGTGAAACTACATCATGATTATTAATTCTTCCCTTAACTCTCATGGCTGTGGAAGATGGATTACCAAATAAAGCATATAAGGTAATTTCAGCAACACCACTATTCTCTTCTTGCTTCTCATGCTGTTTAATCACCACTCCATCATCATCTATCTTAGCCAATTGCATCCTCTAAGGCTTCTGCTCAATTTTTAGAGGTAATTCTTCCAACAAGAACAACTTGTCTCCCTCACACCTATGACCACTCTGCCATTTTTCATCACAGTTATAACAAAGGCCTAACTTCCTTCTTTCCTCCATTTGAGAAATAGTTAACCTCTGCAAAGGAAGTTTGATCCTAGGTTTAACCTTACCCTCAGACTTAGGCAAACCCAGAATTGAGGGTCTTCCATTATCAACTACCCCCTTGAACCTTTCTTGCAACTCAACAAGTACTTCTCTTGAATCTTAGCTAACCTAGATGCCTCATTAGGGTCTTAGGTACTAGCATTCTTACAGGTAATCTAATTTCATCCCTTAAGCCACTCAAGAAGCAACTCAATTTATGAGCCCCAGATAAGCCTACAATTTTGTTAAAAAATATTTCGAAATTACCTTTGTATGCTACCACTGTGGTAGTTTGTTTAAGACGAGTCAAGGCCTCCATAGGATCATCATAGGTTGTGACTCCAAATATGGTTTGTAAAGCTTGAATAAAGACCTCCCAACTCGCAAATCCACCCGCTTGCTTTGCTTTCTAAAACCAAATCAAGGCCTCCCCATCAAGGTGATATGAAGCCATCATCGCCTGTTGATGCTTTAGAGTATGATTGTAAAAAAAGAATTGCAAGTAGGGTCTTCCCCTTGAAATCAAGGAAACTCTAATTTCAAATTCTTAATAAAATTCATCAAAGAAGATTCTGAATTCCCCAATTTGTTGTTAACCAAGATAGCTCTAGAGCTTGAATTTAAACTCTGTTGTTTCTTTTCTTCAGCTTTAACCATTCTTTGCATGACCACATTAATGGTTTGCAATTGCCTTTGAATCTCTTGCAAAGTTTGTTCATTGTGCCATGAGGCTTTAGATATAGCTACAATCTTTTATGTGTTTTGAGATTGAGCACGAGTTTCAGCCATGGTGGTAAGGATGGATCAATACTTTGGTACAAAAAATGTTAAGAACCTAAAGAGTTTGGTGGTGTTAAGGAATTGTGGTAGATCTCTTCGAGGGGATCTAGACCTCCTTAAGAAAAAGATGGAGAGAGATATATTGAGAGAGGAAGACAGTAATGAAATCACAATCAGATTATGCATATCTCTACAATCACAACTTAACCTTTTTATACAATTCATATCAGTAGTAACTAACTCCAACTGACTCCACTATTTCAGCAACTAACCCCAATACCCATAACTAACTCAACTTCCTAACTAACTCAATCACTAATAACTAACTGTTGCCACTGCCAACTACTGTTGCTTACAATTGAGGACAATTGAGTGAGTACCTATCACTTTTTAGGTTTGGACATGTCACAATATAATTTAAAAAGTTTTAATTGTTAAATTTACACTCTTAAAGTTTGAACTAAACTAAAACCAATTGGATTATGCTAAGAATAACAGATTTTATATGTTGTGGATAAATAAACCTTCAGTTTTATCACTATTCTTTGGAAATCTTCTACTGTCATTGATCTAACCCATAAAAACACAATTGTCAATAAATTTAATGAAAATTAAATCAAATATTATAAAGTGAAGTCCTTAATTCAATTCCCATGAATATAAAAATTATTAACTAATACAATAAGAAATTAACCTCAAAATTAACAGATCTTAATTCATCACAATGCAAATGCAACAATTTCAAGTTTAGGGGGGTAAACAAAGCAAAATCGAAGAACCATCGTCTTTAGCCAACTCCTTCCATTTCATGGCAGTCCTCATTTCTTTCCCTCTCTCTCCATCTCCCACAATCAATTCCAAGCACCTCTTAATCTCATCACCTTCTAAAATCCCATCATTATTTACTATCTCCTTCATATATGTCTTCAACACATCTTCAATCAACTTCGCATTTGTCTCTTGATATGTCCATTGTGAAAACGCTACCATTGGCACCCCTGCAACCAAACACTGCAGAGTTGAATTCCACCCACAAAGTGTTACAAACCATCCCACTCAAAGGTGCGTTAGAAACATCCCACTCAAAGGTGCATTAGAACATCCACTTGGGAACTGTTATGTTCGGAAATCAGACAACATAAGATAAGGATCAATTCAAGTTAAATTAAAAAAAAGTTCATGAGTTGAATTCAAATAAATTTAAATTTAAATAGGATTTGGTTCCTATTTTTTAGAAGTGTTTAGGATTTTAGTTTTTGCTATTTGAAAAATTAATGAAAAGTCAAGTAAAAAATTAACCCAAAAAGTATATTCTTCCTCTCAAGTTCTCAAGTTCAGAGGCTAGTCACCTCGAATCAACTAAGTTATCTTTTATTTTTATGGTTCATAACATTAAAAATAATTAGTGGGGGAAATCAATTGAAAAGGACACGTTTGAAGTCTTTAATATGTAGATTTGTTTTGTGGGTTACCATCTACCATATAATATGACAACGTAGAAATGTTATAATCCATCAAGGGAAAGCTAAACTAGAGGAAAGCATTGTGCGACATATTAGATTATAGAGAAAGAAGAAGGTAGAATTGAGTTTGAAATGGAGGGTTTTGCAACTCCAATCAGAATAGAGTAGTCTGCAGTCTATGGGGTATCTTTTACTCTGGTCTTATAACCAGATGATAGTTTTTTTTTTTTTTTTTTGGGGGGGGGGGGGGGATATATATGAGTACTAAAATAGTAAAACTCGACCTTTCTCAAATTCTTCCCTAATTAACTTATATTAAATGCAGGTTCACTAATGATAATGCCACCAATTATTGTAGTAATAGTAATTTATAAGCACTAACCTTGACAGGATAACTTATCTTCACTATAGGAAGTGTGACTAAATGTAAGCCACAAGATTTTCATTCTAATGAATTGCCCAAGCATATAGGCTTTAACTCCAGAAATTCTACATGTCATCTACTCCGTTGTCTATGGCAACTATGACAGTCAGTTGCTACATTTCATACTTTATTTCCCTACTAAATCCGGTAATCTAGTTCAATTTGCAATTTAAGATTAAAAGAAAATGATTTGTGTGAAGCTTTTTCCTAGAGACTTGAACCCCGACTTCGACCCTTACCCCTTACACTCTACAAGTACTTATACTTATAGAGTGACCATCGCACTAAAGATATGCGGTGGTAAAGAAAATGACCTGTGAATACTGAAAAAACTCCAAAAATTCAAACTCATCTTTCAAATTAAAGCAATTATAATATTCCACATATAAATGTCACAAAGACAGTCCTATGCACCACTCCTGAAAGTAAATTGAAGTTGCACACATCTTGAATTCAAAGAATAGGCTGAACCCAAACAATGGGAAATATAAATGCTGTCCAACAAAGAATTTATTTTCCGTCTTTTTTTTTCAGATATATATATATAGAATACCATTCTGAAAACATAAAACCATTTTCTCTTCCCGTGTATGCAGAGATGTGGCCAAAGACCAACCAAATATGCTCACAATGAACAGTACCGCAATTCTCTATGTTCTTATCTTACACGTGGTAAAATACTATTTGCTTGGCATGTCAGCCTTGGGAATGACGTTTTCTTCAACATGATTGGCAAATCTAACTCTTGGCGGCTGCAAGCACTGACAGAGGTAAGTTGAAATCAGTTTACTGGTGATATAACGTTAAAAGCCCAAGGGGAAAAATATGAACAAAAGAAGCCTAGATTGCTAGAAACACTTTGATAGAGTGTGATACTCACTGTGATCCTGCAGTGGATGTCGAGCTCATAGTTCATTTGGCCTATGCGGTCTTTTGCTAGTTCTTCTGCTTCTGATGCTCTCCTGCATGCTTCTTTCACCTGAATTAAATGAAACACAATCTTAGAATTCGAATGACAATTTTGAAGTCAATAAACATAGCATATGGCTGATTATTATTATTATTCTTATGCGCGGAAATATCTAATTATTTTTAAATAAAATGTAATATATAATTTATTTTTTAAAATATTCATAAAATTATATATTAGGACTAACATAGTGTTTTCTCACCAAAGAATTTCATTTTAAATTTGTTAAACTATTAACTAAGAATTTTATATATATATATACGAAACCAACAAAGAGCAAGGGTTATTTTTTTTTAAGTAATGAATTTTTTGTTACCTACAAATAAAAAATTATTTTTATTTTATTTTATTATATTAAGATTATTTTTATCTATTCATATTATGAGCCAATTTGCTAGTAATAGAATATAGTGTGGATTAAAATTTTCCAATTATGACAATAGCTTTTTCCCACCATTAATAAATTTCAACTTCTCAAAAAAAAAAAAAAAATTCAACTTCTAGCATCCTATTTTAATGTTATCTTTACTTCCAAACCAATCTATCTCTTTTGAAGTATACAAAGAATAATCATCATCACTCTTCTTGAATAAATTACTTATCTCAATACATACCTATATGAAAATGCTTTGCAAAAAAAAGAATGTCTCATCAATCATCATTTTGCAAAATGTCATATCAATCATTGCTTAACAATGATTAATTTGTCCACTCAAAAAGATTATAGAATAAACAATTATTAGCAAAATTTCATAATTAAGTTTCTATGTGCATCATTATAATAATTAATGATAACAACAGTAACAAAAATAATAATGAAAATACAATTGCAAGAGCTAAAATATGCCACTCATTCAATTATTTTCATTTGATTAACCTTTGCTTTTATCTAAATAAGTGGCACTATAGAATATTTCTAATACAATTATTAAAAGTACTTTCTCTACAAAAACTACAGTTTTGTTCACACAAAATTATTTAAAAATAAACAAAACTTAGTAAAGTCTCATAATTTAACATCTAATTGAAACACTTTAAAAAAAAAAAAAAAATTTTTTTTGATCGAGAATTGGAATACCAAAATACCTAAATATGCATAAAAGTCAATACAAATTTACCAAAAAGAGTGACATATTAAATCAACAATAACAAAAATAACCATTAGGGGGAAAAAGTGGTTGAAACAATAAATAATAAAAAAAGCATCAAAAGAGACAAAATTGGAGAGAGAGAGAGAGAGAGAGAGAATTGACATTTTTTTGCAGTGAACAACTTGGAAGAAATAGGGGGGAGAGTTGGAAATGAAGTAAAAGAAATTTATAAGAAAATCAAGTTAAAAGAGGAAGAGTAAAAGCAAATGAAAGGTTCAAAAAGTAAAACTGTAGAATATATGAAGATGAAAGGTTAGAAAAGTGAAAGTAGATGAAAGGTTCAAAAAAGTGAAATCAAAGAATTTATGAAAATATGAAGATATAAAGGAGAAAATTTAAAAATTTATAAAAGAAATCAAATGAAAAATTTAAGAAGTTAATGATTGGAGAAGATGAAAAGTTGAACTAAGAAGACAGTAGTTGAAAAAGATGAAAGGTTAAAAAAAGTAAAAATTGCAAAAAATTAAAAAAGACTGCTATTGACATGACACAAAAAGAGCTTTTGTAAATTTTATTTTAAATCTTCCATTATTATATAGTATAGATAGATATGTATAGACATTGTTTTTTATTTTAGATTCTTCATTTTTTTTATAGAGAATTTCAACATATGACATCCGTTCTAATGATAACTCTTTATCATCAGACCAAAACACCAATCAGTTTTTTGGTATAGACAGGAATTAAATCTCAGATCTCTTATACAACTATCAAAGACTCCATTGATTTTATTGCTTAATTATAGCATCTAATCTAAAGTAGATGAATGTGTAAATGCAAAGTTAAAACCACTCAAAATACATGTGTAAAGTCAATTTATATATATAATATTCTCAAAAAAAATATTTATATATTTAATATTGTCAACAAAATTTAGGAATAAAAATTAAATAAGAAAAAGAATGATTACGTAATCAATGACATGGCAGATAAGGTAGCACAATATAAGCATAGTAACAATAAATGCTATGTTTCAGCTTTTATATATATATATATATATATATATATATAGATTATTATTTATAAAACTACGGACAATGAAATCAAACCAAAACAAGAGAAAATCAGAAAGTTGCTACTTCAGTTGCAATGCTCACCTGATTGACTTTAAAAACAGAATGATCATTGAAACCATCAGCAGATTTCTCCATCATATTCCTAAGGTATGATAGTTCCTTAATCAAATCAAAGGCCACCTCTTCAGCATCTTGCATCTGATTTTTGGAGAACTCAAATGCTCTCTCTGCATGGAGACGAAAAGAAGCACAATTCAAACAAGTACAGAGCCCTCTGCATCCTCGTGGATTTCTTTTAAGAATCCCCTTTTTGTGTGCAGTGCCATGAACTCCTGAAGGAGCTGAGGCTTCAAGTTGAGGTGTAATTTGAGACAAGTTGTATCCCTCAACTGGCTTTGCCGCATTAGAAGATTTTGTAAATGAACTGGGGCAGTCTGCCTCATTGTCAACAGAGACTCGTCGAGAGGCCAAAGTTGTACCTTCTTCCCAAGACAAAGCTTCTTGGCTGACAGGAGGACAAAGTGCAGCAACTTGTGGATCAATTTCATGTACAGAACATTCTTTGCTAGGGGAAGTCACCAATTGACTATATCTATCTTGCAAGTGATGTTCCTTTTGTGAATCAAGTGATATTGTGAATTTAGAAATATCCTGAGGAGAACGCCCTGATTCATCATCATTAGATGATTCACGGGCAGAAGTCAATGCAGTCATTGGCAGAGTTCCACAATTTGTAGTATGATGCCCTTCATGAAATTTGTAACCGTTTGAATTATCAATTGGCTTCTCTTGAAAGTCAGAAGTGACATGTGATGCAAACAGTACTTTCAAACCCTTCTCAAGTTTTGATTGATGACCATTCCCTGAAGCACCTAGAAGAACTTGAAATTGGAAAATGGTTAGTTTTCTACTACTAGTGTACAGGAGTATCCCCTCAAGCCATTATATATGTGTGTGTGTGTGTATTTATGGGCGTCATACTGAAGGCAACATGACTCACAAGAATTTTCTTTTTTGATATCCATTAGAAATGGAAGCAATCTTCTGTAGCTGAAAGAGCCTGGACTTTTGTATAACTTCAGTCTCGAACATGGATTTAGAACCTGTTTTGGAATAACAAGCCCATCTTGAATGAGAAGAAATGAGCAAGGTATATATATCACTTACAAAATTATATTACTTGCCAGTCTCTTTAAGATACAGAAAATTAATAGTTTTTTACCTCTTTGCTTTTAGAATGGGAGTAGTTTCTCTTATCACTGGCACAGAGAACATCTCTGGTGTTAGTTCCATTTAATGGCTTCCCAAGGCTATCTGTACTCTTCTGAATAAATTCTACTCTACCACCTCCATTTTCTTCTGCATCTGGTGGTGTCAACTCAATGAATTCTTCATTTGAATTATCAACTTGATTTAGAACCTGACTACCATTATCGCCACTCTTTTTTAAATTGAATGATTCACTATTCTCTGCTTCAGAAAAATTAGGACTCAAATTCTGAGCTTTATAAGGATACACATTATTAGCTTTCTTCATCCCTCTAGTCTCAAACTGCTTCAGATCATCATTGTGCAGACCAACTCCACGATCTATCCCTGAATGACACCCATCCGTAATGAAAGACAACTCAGGGTTTACAGCATCAACGTCTTGATCTTCACAAACATATAGACATTCAGTTTTCTCAGTTTCTCTATCATCACTTTGGCCCTTTGTGTCATCCTCCAAAACCGAAGATGTATAGGGCTTTGTGCAATTCTTATTATCCAACTCAAATTTCTGAACTTGTCTATTAACAGACAGCTCCTTATCATCGACAAATTTTTTCGAATGAAATGACATTAACGATTCAGAATAGTGTTCAGCTGATGTAGAATGTACGACGTTACCATTTGATGACTCGTTGGCAGAAATTAGTACAGATGTTGGCGAGTTACCAGATTCACCATTTTTACAATCTATTGGACAACTATTGATGTTAGACACATCCATGAAAACTTCTTGACCCTTAGAAGCTAACTTCGGTTGAAGCAGCTGCTTTTGTCCCAACCCCTTGTCCAGTTTTGAGCACTGACTATTTTCTGGAGTATCTGTAGAAATCGATTAGTAGAATTGTCAGCTCGAAGAGAAAAATCATCGTATTCAATTTTAAATGTAAGAAAAGAAAAAGCAGACACAACAAAGGAGTTACAACTCACATGGATTGTCTTTTGTGATATCCATCAGATAAGGAAGAAATCTTTTATAACTAACTGAACCTGGAGTTTTGAACAGTTTCCGCCTAAAACATGGTTTGAGAACCTATTCAAAAATCCCACGCCATCTCACATTAGCATAAATCATAATGACTCAAACAAATAATTAATCTAGTAGTACTCTCAATTGTCATATAGATGTAGCCTACCTAGCCAAAATACACAACACGCATTTTCCACACACACACACACACACACACACAAAAAAGACCCTGTAATATAATAGTTATTTGTAAGTTCAATTGTTTGGTTGTGTTTTTATTAAAATGAATAATAAGTATTGTTCCTTAAAAAGGCCCAGCAAATCAACCGTTCTACCTCTTAACTAAGTACTCTATCTCTTGCTCTCGACTACATTTTCCTGGTGTCGTTTTCCTCTCTATTCTTACCTGCAATTGTATTCCCTCTGTTAGTTCTTCATTCAAAGAATTTTTTGAAGCATCCAGATGAAGTCTCGGGTAGCAGAAACAGAGCATGTCAAGAATTACAGGGAGATGAAAACGACACTGTTTTGATCAAAAGGAAAAGATCTAGATTGAAGTAACAGAACCGTTAGACTAAATGTACAGCTGACAAGTGTTAGATTTGCATTGATGTAACGCTAACACGTGTTGATCTGTGATTAGTTAGCTTTGCTAGTTAGTTAGTTTTTCTTCCCTCTCTCTCTCTGCTGCGTGTATATAAAAGAAGAGTAGGGCTTGTAAATCATTTAAGAGCTTCTAGATATTTCTGTGATCAATAAAAATCTTTTTCCTATTTAGAATTGCTCTCAATTTTATATGGCATCAGAGCTTCCAAACTCATCAATGGCTTCCAACGTAGCTGTTTAGTATGAGAATCTAATGTTCTTCAGTCTCTATTTAGTACCTAATTTAATGTTAGTTTTTATAAATTTATATTCCTGAAATTGTTATCTTTATATCAAGAAGAAGAATATTAGTTATATGATTTGTACAATTTATACATAAGACAATGCTAATAAGAACCACTACAGTGAGTCTAATCTTACCGATTTGGTAGTTGAGACATTGTTGTGAATGTTGGCTGCTCCTAAGCACTTGTCGATTCCAGGAGGAGGAATCTCTCTAATAGTAATACCTGACAGTGACACCTCGACCTCAGGTTCAGGCAAATCGTCCTTCTGGCTCTGGGTTTCATAAGAAATTCCCAAATCAGGCTCCAAATTGAGATTGCATAAAGCAGAAGCGTCGGGGGAGAAGACCCGTTTAGTGCGGAGATCTTTGATCAGGATACGGAGATCATCGGCATCGGCGTCGTCTTCGTGTTCGTGTTCGTGGATCTGAGATCTGCTGCTGCGTGTGAAGATAGGGTTTGGGAGATGCTTCTTGCGCTTCCTCGAGGTTTCGTTCCGGTCCATCGCTGCTGATTGATTTTCCCAAAACTTTACTAAACTCTCTTAGTCTTAGATTAGAGACACCTAGCTTCAGCTTCTTTATTTCTTTTTCTTTAAACAAAAACAATGGCGGGAAAAGTTTTGAGTTCGGGTTAAAAAAAGCGATTTTTTTTTTTTTGGCGGGAAAATGAAAGATCGTGCCTGCCAATTTGTTGATCCCAACCCATAAATGAATAAATATTGCGCGGGTATTTGAGTAAGAATGGCAACTGGGCGGGATAGTTGGGTTTTGAGTCGGGTCTGGATCATAAATGGTCGGTACATAATTATCGATTTTTTCATTTATTGTTTATTTAAATATAAATTAAATTCTAATTCTCACAAAAATACAAATTAAATACTCATTGTTCACTTTTATAATTTAGGGGCAGGACGAACCAAGCTTGGACTCCCCAATTTTTTTTTTTTTTTAAATGTGTATATATATATATATAAAAAGTATTAATTTTAGCAATTTTATTTTAAAAAATTACACTTTAACCCCTTAATAGTATCATTGGTACCTACGCTTCATTTGTTTCGATGGAAAACCTTGTATAAAAATAGTCTTTGTCGTTTTCCGATGTTTGGTAGCATAAAAAAAGATGAGTAAAAGAAAAAACTATCTTTGATCAATATAAAAAGTATGACTTATTTTTAAAGATTTATTTCCATTAAATTTGTTTGGAAAACAATTTTATCTCACAACAAGCTAAATAAGGGAAGTTAAAAGGTTGTTTTTCAACTTATTTAAAGTTATTACTGAACATTAAAAAATGAGATAATTTTATAGAAAATGCTTTTTGGAAAATGACTCATTTTCTATAAAATATCATTGTTGAAACAAGCAGAGCCCTAGTTAAGACTTGTTTAACTATATTAGAACTAGGGATGGTTTTTTTTTTTTTTCCTTTTAATGTTTTAAATTAAATTTTAGAATTGATAAAAATAAAATAAATGAAAGATGTGTACCCGGTTGGTATCTAGTGGATTTACCCATTAAGACTCGTTTAACTAGATTAACTAATGAGTCTTTACTCATTATATGACACCCCATACCCATATCAAGGATTTAGATGCACGACTTGTCTTATAAATAATAAACATTTGTTATAATAGAACAAAGCGTAATTAAATATCCACAAATAAGAATCAAACTATCAAATCTTGCTTATAAAATCCACCAAACTAAAACTTTAACAATAAAGTATCCAA
>NC_134014.1:28470846-28543346 GCF_040712315.1 Castanea sativa | reverse complement strand
AATGACCGAGTTCCTTTCCTTTTAAGCTGTCGTTCCACCTTTATTGCCATGTGCACCATGTCCTCCAACTCCATGTAGTGCTGCAACTCCACCACGTTGGCAATGTCGCGATTTAGCCCATTCAGAAACCTTGCCATGGTAGCTTCTCTATCCTCCTCTACATTTTCCCGAATCATCGCAATCTTCATCTCCTTGTGGTAGTCATCCACGCTCTTATAGCCTTGAGTAAGACTCTGTAATTTCTGATACAAGTCTCTATAATAGTGACTAGGAACAAACCGCCTCCTCATGATTGCCTTTATTTCCTCCCAAGTCTCAATAGGTCTCTCATGGTTTCTTCTCCTGTTTATTACAAGTTGATCCCACCATATAATAGCATAGTCAGTAAACTCAATGACAACGAGTTTTACCTTTTTCTCCTCGGAGTAGTTGTGGGACTCAAAGATTAACTCCACCTTCTTCTCCCACTCCAAGTATGCTTTTGGATCATTTTTCCCTTGGAATGTTGGTATCTTCATTTTTACGTTTTCTAGGTTCCTGTCAGTCCCATCTTGCCATATTGGATCTCTTCGGAAACCTCTGCCATGCCTTTCTCCCCTTGGCACAAACCTGTCCTCATTGTTCAATGAAGCTTGATCTTCTTCATCTTCAAACGCATGCTCGTGGTAGTCATCAGAATCATTCGTGCGAGAATGCCTTTCTTGCCTTCTAGCATTAGGCCCTCTTTGGGGACACTCCTCACGCAAAGTAGTAATAACAGTGTCTTGCCTATCCATCCGATCCCGAATCTCATTAAACACCACATTCATGCGTTCAAATTGTTATTGCATAGCCTGCAAAATGATGGACGACTCCTCCCCTCCTTCCCTATTTGATGTTTCACACCTGAAAGACATACTTTTGAAACAACAGAGAATTGTTAGAAATAATTCCTCACAACACTCCCTCACGTGTTTGCACTCAAATTATGTCACTCCCACTCGTGTTTCACTCTTAAATTGGCTTTTTCCCGATAGTAGTCTCACACTCTTTTGCCTTTTTCCACTCGTAACTTCGCTTTTTCAATTCTTCATTAAACTAATAAACTTGATCAAGAAATTCAACTTGTAGTGTAAAAACAAATACCAATGGTAAGAAAATATGACAGAAACACTAAATCAAAGGAAGAGGACAAACGAAAACGATATTCTGGTTTGAGAGAATTGAAACTACAAACATTTTTTTTTCTTTTTTTCTAATTCTGTTCTGATGTCTTTTTTTCTTTTTGACGTTTTTTTTTTTTTTTTTTTTGGAGCTGGGTGCACGATTTTAACCTAGTGCACTTCAACAAAAACAACAAAAATAGGAACGATGAATGAAGAACACAAAAGGAATAGGATAGGAAGATAACAGGAAATAAAAAAATAAAAAAATAAAGGGATAGAAAACTGATTTTAGAACCTGTGCTCTGATACCAAATGATGCGAACCTCAATCGACACGCTTTGAGACCCAACAAAAATATTGGAATATTTACCCAGGAAAGCTAAAATTCAGATTTAGGATAGAAACCCTGACCCAACGTTTATAATCAAAACGCGAACCAAATGTATAAGTTAACCTTGACCCAATGATTATAAAGAATCACGAACCGAAGGTATAAAGTTTAAGCGTCACAAGGAAGAATCTCTGATAAGTTCACAGTTCTTGAAGAACCAAAGGAAGAGCAAAGCCTCACCTTTTTTGATTTTTATTCAATAATCTTATGAAAAACGTTTACAAATTTCAGAGCCTATTTAAGGGCTCCATAAAACTTGACAGACAAGAAAATATATTCTAAAATAACTCCTAATTGATACCTTACCATATCAGGAATCAAATTTGACCTAAAAAGCATTAAATACACCTAAAAACAAGGAAAATACCTAAAAAACGTACTAAATAATAAAACCATAAATAAAAGTTGATTTGGTCTGAAATTAGCAAATCCAAAATAGGAAAAAATCTGTCTTAACTGATATAGAGCTGAAAAGTCAATCAGCCATTAATTTATGCCATAAATCACTCGCAATTAAGTCAGATCAGCCCTAAATAGCTTGAATTAAATTCATTACATTTTCAGCTTCTTTTGGGCCAAGCTTGGAATGTCCTGTGTTAGAATCAACTCAAATCTCTTGAATCAGCCCATTAAGTGCTTCTTTGATATTCTTGGATCTTGCTCTTGTAATAGGCCCAACTGGAACATGCAATGGATTCTTGAATGCTTGTTGATTCTCATCAACATTAGTCAAATAAAGACATAAACTGCTAAACACTCAGTGGGTGATTCCCATGGGAAACAATAACAATAGTCTCAAAGGAGTAACACTGGCTCCAAAGAGCAAATAATAACACTAGCTCTAAAGAGCAAACAATAACACTATACCACACCCCAATAATACTACTTCAGCCGAAGGCCAACACTTAACCCTATGTTGGCAAAGGCCGCAGACTATCTAGCTGACCATTTGAAAACATTCTTACTTTATTACAATATTGTCAATACCAATAATTTATTAAATACTGAATACTTTCTCAAAATATATTTTTGAGTCATTCTTAACATGTCCTGTTTCAAAGTAACACATAAGAAATAATAAATATAATATAGTAATAAATAATTTTTCCACTTATAAAGGTCAATAACAATAAAACAATAATTCGATATAAAAAACATTAGTCAAACAAAGACATAAACTGCTAAACACTCAGTGAGTGATTCCCATAGGAAACAATAACAATAACCTCAAAGAGACAACACTGGCTCCAAAGAGCGTATAATAACTGATATGAACTTCACTAACAATTGTAATGAAACTCGATAACAATGATGGTTTGGAACCCCAAGATCGTTAGACAAGATTTGTTGAGCCTTGACCCGTCATCTAATCAGATGAAACACCAAGACTACGTTGGATTGAAAACGCCACACCAAGAATTCCTAAGAAACTCTCAAGAATGAAGGTGATAAGTTTGGTTGTTTGAACGCCACAAGATTAACTTGATAAGTTCAAGAGTTCTTTTAAGAACCAAGAGGAACACAAGATCTCACAAGGAGAATAGTTTTTTTGAAAACCAAAAATTGATATTTAAAATTCGCACTACCCATCTATATACCTGGAACAACCCTCCAAGAATAGGCAAGTCATAATTACAGCTTTGAAAATAGCACAAAAATTAAGCAAAACAAGTTCCCACGTTTTTTTTGGATTCTTGGACTTTTAAAGGCAGTCAAACAAGCTAAATGACTAGATTAATTTGCCTCTTTAAGTGCTTTGATGACATGGACTAAGCCTTGATTGTTATCTGAGCCTACCTTGGTCTTTTCAGAATCAGCCCAACTCTCTTGGACTAGCCCATTTAGTGCTTCCTTGAAACGTCTAGCTCTAAGTCTTGTAATTGGGCCACTAGGAAGTGACAAAGAGTCATGTGCAAATTAAACTCCATTTCCACGTGTATGATCAGCATGACCAACTCCTTGATTTGCATCATTCTCCCCCTCTTGAGAAGGATTTGTCCTCAAATCATCACCTACATCAAAAGGAGACAAATCAGCTACATAAAGCTTGCACTAACACCAAACTCACCAGGTAGATCAAGCTTGTAGGCATTATCATTGATGCGCTCCACTACTTGAAATGGTCCATCACCCTGTGGTAGGAGTTTTGAACGCCATTTTTTTCTAGAAAATGGTCCTTTCTGAAGTGCTACCAAACCCAATCTCCTGGTTCAAACACTACCTTCTTGCGTCCCTTGTTAGCTTGATGGACATATTGTTGAGTCCTCCTTTCGATGTTCAGTCGTGCCTTTTCATGAATCATCTTTACAAATTCTGCTTTCTTTTTGCCATCTAAGTTCACATGTTCACTTAAAGGTAAAGAAGTTAAATCCAAAGGTGACAATGGGTTAAAACCATAAACAATTTCAAATGATGAAAACTTAGATGCAGAATGTATACTTCTATTGTAAGCAAATTCAACATGTGGCAAACAATCTTCCCATGTTTTCAAGTTCTTTTTAATGATAGCATGCAACAAAGAAGACAAAGTTCTATTTACTACTTCAGTTTGTCCATCCGTTTGTGGATGACAAGTAGTAGAAAACAACAACTTGGTTCCCAACTTTCCCCACAAAGTCTTCCAAAAGTAACTCAAAAACTTTGCATCCCTATCAGAAACGATGGTCCTAGGCATACCATGTATCCTAACAATTTCTTTGAAGAATCAATCAGCTATATGTGATGCATCATAAGTTTTGTGACATGCAATGAAGTGTGCCATCTTGGAAAATCTATCTACCACCACAAAAACTAAATCTCTCCCCCTCTTAGTCCTAGGTAAACCTAAAACAAAATCCATAGAAATATCAGTCCAAGGTTCACTAGGTATTGGCAAAGGGGTGTACAAACCATGAGGTTTCAACTTAGACTTAACCTGTTTACACGTGATACACTTCTCACAGATTTTTTCCACATCTCGTTTCATATGAGGCCAAAAAAAATGATCATGCAAAATTCCTAAAGTCTTAGCTACACCAAAATGACCCATCAAACCACCACCATGAGCTTCTCTCACAAACAATTCATGCAAAGAACACCTAGGCACACACAGTTTATTCTCCCGAAACAAAAATTCATCATGCCTATAAAACTTACCAAATGCCACTTTTTCACATGCATTAAACACATCACCAAAATCAGAATCTTGTGCATACAAATCCTTAATGTATTCAAAGCCAAGCATTTTTGTATCTAAAATGGAAAGTAAAGCATACCTTCGGGACAATGCATCAGCCACCACATTTTCCTTACCTTGCTTGTATCTGATCACATAAAGAAATGTTTCAATGAATTCCACCCACTTGGCATGGCGTTTGTTCAACCTTTGCTGTCCTTTCAAATGCTTCAAAGATTCATGGTCTGTGTGAATCACAAATTCCTTTGGCCATAGGTAGTGTTGCCAATTTTCCAAAGCCCTGACCAAGGCATACATCTCCTTATCATAAGTGGGGTAATTTAGGGCTGCCCCACCCAACTTTTCACTGAAATAAGCAACTGGACGGCCTTCTTGCATCAAAACAACTCCAATACCTATTCCTGAAGCATCACACTCAATTTCAAAAGTTTTAGCAAAGTTAGGTAAAACAAGCAAAGGTGCATTAGTTAACTTTTCTTTGATCTGATTAAATGCCTTTTCTTGTTCTTTCCCCCACTTAAATGGCACATTTTTCTTGATGACTTCAGTAAGAGGGGCGGCTAAGCTACTAAAATCACGCACAAACCGTCTATAGAAACTAGCTAAGATGTGGAAACTCCTCACTTGGCTGATTGTTGTAGGCGTTGGCCACTCTTGGATTGCCTTCACCTTTTCCTCGTCCACCTCAATTCCTCTTTTACTAACAACAAAACCAAGAAACACAAGCTTATCCGTACAAAAGGTGCACTTTTTGAGGTTAGCAAACAATCTTTCTTTCCTTAGGATTTCCAAAACAGATTTCAAATGCATTACATATTCTTCCAAATTTTTGCTATAAATTAGGATATCATCAAAATACACAACTACAAATCTACCAATAAATGCACGCAATACATGGTTCATCAAACGCATAAAAGTGCTTGGAGCATTAGTTAAGCCGAAAGGCATCACTAACCACTCATACAAACCATATTTAGTCTTAAAAGCAGTTTTTCATTCATCACCTTCCTTCATCGTAATCTGATGGTAACCACTCTTAAGATCAATTTTTGTAAAGACACAAGAACCATGTAATTCATCCAGCATATCATCTAATCTAGGAATGGGATGACAATATTTTACTGTTATGTTGTTGATGGCTCAGCAGTCAACACACATCCTCCATGTTCCATCCTTCTTCGGAACTAATAACACCGGGACCGCACAAGGACTCATGCTTTCACGCACGTATCCCTTCTCCAATAGTTCACCTACTTGTCTCTGAAGTTCCTTGGTCTCCTTGGGATTACTCCTATAAGTAGGTCGGTTTGGAATTGATGCACCAGGTATGCAATCAATTTGATGTTCAATCCCTCGAATTGGAGGTAAACCATGAGGTACCTCTTCGGGAAGGACATCTTCAAACTCCTACAAAAGAGAAACAACATTGCTCGGCGAAATTCTGACAAAATCATTAGTACATAAAAGAGCCTCCTTGTACAAGAGTACAACAAGGGGCTAGTGTGAAAATAATGCTCTTTTGATTTCACTTTTTTTTGCAATGTAATTGAATTTTTCCTCTCCTGCTTTCATTATGGCCGAAATCATCTCTCGTTCTTTTTCACTCTGATCAATGTTTTTCTCTCCTTTTTTTTTAAACTCTTTTTTTTCAATTTCGGCCTTCCTTTCTTCTTTTTTTTTCTTTTTTTTCATTTGATCTTTGTAACTTTAATTGGTCCTCCCTGACCTGTTTTGGAGTTAATGGCACAAGAGTAATGGGTTGCCCTTGAAGAGTGAAAGAATACTTATTTGTGAATCCATCATGCTTAACCTTCCGATCATATTGCCATGGTCTTCCCAACAATAAATGGCATGCATGCATGGGAACCACATCACATAGCACCTCATCCTCATATTTGCCAATGGATAATGCCACCAGAAATAGGAAATAAAATGAAAATAAAAGATAGGCAAACTTATCTTAGAACCAAAGCTCTGATACCAAATGATATGAACTTCACCAACAATTGTGATGAAACTCGATAACAATGATGGTTTGGAACCCCAAGATCGTTAGACAAGATTTGTTGAGCCTTGACCCGTCATCTAATCAGATGAAACACCAAGACTACGTTGGATTGAAAACGCCACACCAAGAATTCCTAAGAAACTCTCAAGAATGAAGGTGATAAGTTTGGTTGTTTGAACGCCACAAGATTAACTTGATAAGTTCAAGAGTTCTTTTAAGAACCAAGAGGAACACAAGATCTCACAAGGAGAATAGTTTTTCTGAAAACCAAAAATTGATATTTAAAATTCGTACTACCCATCTATATACCTGGAACAATCCTCCAAGAATAGGCAAGTCATAATTACAGCTTTGAAAACAGCACAAAAATTAAGCAAAACAAGTTCCCACGTTTTTTTTGGATTCTTGGACTTTTAAAGGCAGTTAAACAAGCTAAATGACTAGATTAATTTGCCTCTTCAAGTGCTTTGATGACATGGACTAAGCCTTGATTATTATCTGAGCCCACCTTGGTTTTTTCAGAATCAGCCCAATTCTCTTGGACTAGCCCATTTAGTGCTTCCTTGAAACGTTTAGCTCTAAGTCTTGTAATTGGGCCACTAGGAAGTGACAAAGAGTCATGTGCAAATTCAACTCCATTTCCACGTGTATGATCAGCATGACCAGCTCCTTGATTTGCATCAATAACACTTGCTCTAAAGAGCAAACAATAACACTAGCTCTAAAGAGCAAACAATAACACTAGCTCTAAAGAGCAAACAATAACACTACACCACACTGCAGTAACACTACTTCGGCCAAAGACCAACACTTAACCCTGTGTTGACAAAGGCTGTAGACTATCTAGTTGACCGTTTAAAAACATTCTTACTTTATTACAATATTGTCAATACCAATCATATATTAAATAATGAAAAATTTCTCAAAATATAGTTTTGAGTCATTCTTAACATGTACTGTTTCAAAGTAACACATAAGAAATAATAAATATAATATAGTAATAAATAAATTTTCCACTTATAAAGGTCAATAATAATAAAACAATAATTTGATATGGAAAAATTTAGTCAAAAAAGTACATAAACTGCTAAACACTCAGTGGGTGATTCCCGTGGGAAACAATAACAATAACCTCAAAGAGACAACACTGGCTCCAAAGAGCATATAATTACACTAGCTCTAAAGAGCAAACAATAACACCACACCACACCACAATAACACTACTTCGGCCGAAGACCAACACTTAACCCTGTGTTGGCAAAGGCTGTAGACTGTCTAGCTGACCGTTTGAAAACATTCTTACGTTATTAAAATATTGTCAATACCAATCATATATTAATAATGAAGAATTTCTCAAATATAGTTTTGAGTCATTCTTAACATGTACTATTTCAAAGTAACACATAAGAAATAATAAATATAATATAGTAATGAATAATTTTTCCACTTATAAAGATCAATAACAATAAAACAATAATTTGATTTGGAAAACATTAGTCAAACAAAGACATAAACTGCTAAACACTCAGTGGGTGATTCCCATGGGAAACAATAACAATAACCTCAAAGAGACAACACTGGCTCCAAAGAGCATATAATAACACTAGCTCTAAAAAGCAAACAATAACACTACACAACACCACAATAACACTACTTCGGCCGAAGACCAACACTTAACCCTGTATTGGCAAAGGCTGCAAACTGTCTAACTGACCATTTGAAAACATTTTTACTTTATTACAATATTGTCAATACCAATCATATATTAAATAATGAAGAATTTCTCAAAATATAGTTTTGAGTCATTCTTAACATGTACTATTTCAAAGTAACACATAAGAAATAATAAATATAATATAGTAATGAATAATCTTTCCACTTATAAAGGTCAATAACAATAAAACAATAATTTGATATGGAAAATATTAGTCAAACAATGACATAAACTACTAAACAATCAATGAGTGATTCCCGTGGGAAACAATAACAATAACCTCAAAAAGGCAAGCTGGCTCCAAAGAACAAATAATAACACTAGCTCTAAAGAGCAAACAATAACACTACACTACTTCGGCCGAAGACCAACACTTCACTTTGTGTTGGCGAAGGCTGCAGACTATCTAGCTGACTATTTGAAAATATTCTTACTTTATTACAATATTGTCAATACCAATCATATATTAAATACTGAATACTTTCTCAAAATATATTTTTGAGTCATGCTTAACATGTACTGTTTCAAAGTAACACCTATGAAATAATAAATATAATATAGTAATAAATAATTTTTCCACTTATAAAGGTCAATAACAATAAAACAATAGTTTGATATGGAAAACATTAGTCAAACAAAGACATAAACTGCTAAACACTCAGCTGGTGATTCTCATGGGAAACAATAACAATAACCTCAAAGAGACAACACTGGCTCCAAATAGCATATAATAACACTAGCTCTAAAGAGCAAACAATAACACTACACCACACCACAATAACACTACTTCGGCCGAAGACCAACACTTAACCCTGTGTTGGCAAAGGCTGCAGACTGTCTAGCTGACCGTTTGAAAACATTCTTACTTTGTTACAATATTGTCAATATCAATCATATATTACATAATGAATACTTTCTCAAAATATAGTTTTGAGTCATTCTTAACGTAAACTGTTTCAAAGTAACACATAAGAAATAATAAAATTCAGGTATGTATAAAGCATTGACAATGGTATAAGTTTGTTGAAACTTCGTGCAGTACCCCGAAAAAAAAAAAGATTAAAAGGAAGGTTATTTAAGTAAATTTGTTTATGGGGTCAATTTTATAATTAATATTTCTGAGGAGTTTTTTTTGAAAATAAGGTTGAAACCCTAACTATATATAGTCTAATTTAAGTCAGCATATTGTGACAGCTGTTTTGAGAGAGGAGACTACCCAAAATACTCAAGTAGAGAAGGTTTGATTGCATAATTGAGGTAAGAGCCTAAGAATCTCTTTCTTGTCAAATCTAAGCTTTATTTGAAATTAGAGTAATTTTTATGTGGGTATTTTGGTCAGTAGTGAAACTATGTAATTATTCAAGAGTTTTAATGATGCAAACGAAGAAAAGTTTGGATTTATTTTCGGTAAACTAGACGCTGTTACTGCAGATTTTTTTATTTTCAGCAACTTCATCTCATTTATGCCTTTTGTTGCGTTGAGCGGAGGTAGAATCTGCAAAATTTTAGGCTTGGTGGGACAAGTTTCTGTACAGTCGAAATAGTACTGATTTGATGAGTTGAGGTCTGACAAGTTTAAAAAAAAAAAAAAAAGTAGACCGTATAGAAGAAGATGAGTCTAGGATGGATCTTCAGGATATTTTGCAGTAGTGCCAGTCTTAAACTTTGCAAATTTCCATCCTATGATTGGACTTAGTTGGGTAGTTGATGCACAATTTCTTTTATAGACCTTGCTGTCATATAAATTAGCTTTTGCATAAGAAGAAAAAAGAAAAGAAAAAAAAAGAGGAAATAATGGCCATTCCGTAAGGCACATGGCCTAGCTTGTAATTGGGGTTGTCAACATCTTAAAAGATGATAATGGTGGCTGGTGGAAGAAAAAAAAAACATGTACTTGAGGAGTAGTCCATGTGTTGCTCTTCTTTTACAAGTGACTTTTATTTTTATGTATTCTATAGGTCTTGTCCTAGGGTATTATTAGCGGTAGAAAGCAAAGAATAAATATATGGTGAATATGTGGATTTTTAAATTGAAATAATAGTGAAAAATTAAGGGATATTTTTAATATCTCTCTTCTGGCTGAGTACCGTTATAAGTTTTTCTTGAATTATTTGATTATTGAGTATAGTGCTTGAAAATTGTTTAGGTGATATCTAAGGATTTTAGAGAAAGTGTTTGAGAGAAATTCTTTGTGGTGATTTAGTTGAGGTAGATTATTTTTTATGAGAATCAACAAGCATTCAAGGATCCATTGCATGTTCCAGTTGGGCCTATTACAAGAGCAAGATCCAAGAAGATCAAAGAAGCACTTAATGGGCTGATTCAAGAGATTTGGGTTGATTCTAACGCAGAACATTCCAAGCTTGGCCCAAAGGAAGCTAAAAACGTAATAAATTTAATTCAAGCTATTTAGGGCTGATCTGACTTAATTGCGAGTGATTTATGGCATGAATTAATGGCTGATTGACTTTCCAGCTCTATATCAGTTAAGACAGATTTTTCCCTATTTTGGATCTGCTAATTTCAGACCAAATCAACTTTTATTTAGGATTTTATTATTTAGTACGTTTTTTAGGTATTTTCCTTGTTTTTAGGTGCATTTAATGCTTTTTAGGTCAAATTTGGTTCCTGATATGGTAAGGTATCAATTAGGAGTTATTTTAGAATATATTTTCTTGTCTGTCAAGTTTTATGGAGCTCTTAAATAGGCTCTGAAGTTTGTAAACGTTTTTCATAATATTATTGAATAAAAAAAAAAAGGTGAGGCTTTGCTCTCTTTTGGTTCTTCAAGAACTGTGAACTTATCAGGGATTCTTCCTTGTACGTTAGACATTGTAGCCCTCAAACTATTCAAAGTTAGTCGTCCAATGATGGCATTGTACGAAGATGAACAGTCTACAACAAGGAAATTCACTTCCTTATTGATTTGTCGTGGGTAAGAGCCAACCACCACTAGCAAGGAGATAGTGCCTACTAGTAGAACCTTCATTCCTCCAAACCCCATCAATGGTACATTCACTGGATGAAGTAATTCCTTGTTAATCATCATTTGTTGGAAGACTGGATAGTAGAGGATGTCTGTTGAACTCCAATTGTCTATTAATACCCTTCTAGTTGTATAATTTGCAATCACCAAAGTAATGACAATCGCATCATCATAAGGCTGGTGCAATCGTCTTGCATCTTCATCCATGAATATAATGGCCGGTTCATCTTCTTTAATCATCCTTGGTGGTTGTCCTAATATTTGAACATTCTGGACTTCCCACAGATAGGTCTTCTTGGCTTTGGACAAGCTTCCTATTGATGTACCCTCTACAATGATCCTTATTTCTCCAAGCAGTGATGTACTGGTTCTTTTGCTTTGCCCTTCATGGGCTGTCTCTCATCCTTGTGGTCTCGCCCAAGAAAATTTTTTAACTTTTGCTATTTAATGAGAGCTTCAATCTATTGCTTCAAGTTGTAACATTCGTTTGTATCATGTCCGTGGTTACGATGAAAACGATAGTAATTGCTTTTGTTTTGCTTGCTAGGATCTCCTTTCATCCTCTTCGGCCACTTCAGGGATATACATATACATGCTGCCCTTGATGTTCAGTCCAAAGAACCAACAAAGAAGGTGATGATGATCTTCGAAGAATGCCATTTGGGCTATGTAATGCACCAGCCACTTTTCAAAGTGTATGGTTAGTATTTTTAGTGATATGGTTGAGATATTTTTGGAAGTGTTTATTGATGATCTGTCTGTCTTTGGTGACTCTTTTAATGACTATGTAATAACTTAAAATTGGTTTTAGCTTGTTGTGAAGAAAAAGACTTAGTTCTTAATTGGAAAAGGTGTCATTTTATGGTCACTTCATGTAGTTTCTTCTTAATTGGAAAAGATGTTAGATCCCTTTTAGAGTGTGTTGGCTTCTATAGGAGATTTATAAAGAACTTAGTTCTATATCTAGACCTCTTTGTGATCTCCTACATAAGGAGTTCAATTTTGAGGTGGACGAAAGAGTGTGAAGTAGCCTTCAAAAAGCTAGTCCACAACCTTACATTTGCCCCTATAATGCACAAGATTGGTCTCACCATTTGAAATCATGTGTGATGCTAGTGGTTATGCAATAGGGGCAGTTCTTGGACAAAGGAAAGATAAATAGCTTTATATGATATACTATGCTAGTCGAACTCTAAATAGTGCACAAATGAACTACACCACCACAGAAAAAGAGTTGCTAGTTGTAATATTTGCTCTAGATAAATTTCGCTCATATTTGATTGCTGCTCCCATTTTTGTTTTTACAGATCATACTGCCCTTATATACCTTCTTTCTAAGAAGGATGATAAGGCATGATTAATACGTTGGATTTTACTCTTGCAGGAATTCAACATTGAGATTAAAGATAAGAAAGAAGTGGAGAATATAGTGGCAGATCATTTATCCCGACTTACTTTTGATGAGGGACTGAAAGAAATGCCTATTCGGGACTCATTCCTAGGTGAGCAACTTTATGATGTTATTGAGTTGCCATGGTATGCACATATAGTGAATTGCCTAGTCATGAGTTCCATTCTTAAGTACTGGACTGCACAAGATAGGCGAAAATTCTTTATTGGGATGATCCTTATTTATTTAAATATTGCCCTGATCCAATCTTGAGAAGATGCATTCCTAATAATGAGACCTATAATGTAATAAAATTTTTCCATTCAGAAGCTTGTGGTGGCCACTTTTCTGTGAGAAAAACCGCTGCAAAAATCTTACAATGTGTATTTTATTGGCCTACTTTATTTAAGGACACTTACAACTTCTGTAAGAGGTGTATAGAATGCCAAAAGTTAGGGCATAGTTTTTGATTGTTGGGGAATTGACTTCATCTAACTGTTTCCCCAATATTTTGGTAATTTATATATTCTCTTAGCAGTAGATTATGTATCTAGATGGGTTGAGGCCATAGCATGTGAGGTTAATGACCATAAAACGGTTCTGAAATTTTTGAGAGAACACATTCTCTCACAATTTGGAATGCCAAAGGCTATAATTAGTGATAATGGTAGCCATTTTTGTAACCGTTATTTTGAGGCAATGTTGAAAAAGTATGGAATAGTGCATCGGTTGCCCACCTTGTACCACCCTCAAACTTGTGGGCAAGTTGAGCTTGCCAATAGGGAGATTAAGAAAATTTTAGAGAAAACGGTCAATCCAAACTGTAAAGATTGGTCTTTAAGGCTAGTTGATGTATTATACGCTTACCGGATAGCCTATAAGGGACCCTTAGGAATGTCTCCCTATCATCTTATTTATGGAGAACCTTGTCATTTGCCCGTAGAGATGGAACATAATGCTTATTGGGCTATTAAAGCCTTTAACTTTGATTTACAATAAGCTGAGAATTTGAGGAAATTCCAATTGAATGAGCTAGAAGAGCTTAGGAATGAGGCTTAGGTAAGTACTCACAATTATAAAGAAATGATGAAATTATTTCATGATAAAAGTATTGTGAGGAAAAATTTTGAGAAAAATCAATAAGTCCTTCTCTATGATTCAAGGCTTCATAAATTTCCAAGTAAACTAAAAACTAGGCGAGATTGCCCTTTCATTGTAAGGGAAGTGTTTAACCTTGGAGCTGTAGTAGTTAAGGACCCTAAGGATGGTAGGATTTTGAAAGTAAATGGACAAATGTTGAAACTATACATAGGGCAAGCTGTACCAGAGGAGGAGACTATATCACTTGAGATACCTGCCTATCAGGATGCTAAGCAAACTCTCATGGAGCCTTATGAAGTTGTACCATATTTGTTTTGATTTCTTTTCTTTCTGTTTCTTTTTTTATTTTGCGTTTTGTTATTTATTTATTTATATATTTTTTTTTGCTGTTTTTTTTTTGTGAGCTAACATTTGCAGGTGTGAAAGAAATTAAAAAAAAAAAAAAAATTTAAGTGCTTAAGGTAACTTCTTCCATTTATACTTGAATTTATTTTGGCTTTGATACATTAAGGACAATGCAATATTTTAGTTGGGGGGAAAGGTTTAAACATTTTGCTGCACCTTACATCTTTTTCTTTTTTCTTTCTTTTTGGTTGCAACTTTCAATTCTAAAAAAGAAAAACCCTTGGATTTGAATGCAGAAGAGTTATAAGCTTTTAGCCAGGTTAGTGGATGGTAGGATGTTGGATATACATAATCAATCAATAAATCGTTGGTTTCTTACACATCTTTCATGTATTTCAAAAGTGTTATATGGTTTTGTAAAGTTTGTTTTGATTCAAGTTGGTTGTTATTGCTATGAGTTGGGTTTGACTTGAATTTTCTGCATTTGATTCACATACCTTATATTTCAAAGAGAGCAATTTTACCTTTACCTAACCATAAGATTATACTACCACTGAGCTTAAAGTCCTACTTGATCCTAAAGGTGCATGGTTGGTATGTGTCTGGTATAAAATCTAGGGATGAGAATGGTATTAACCTCAAGTTTCCAGGAATTCAACATCCTTTCGAAGAGATATTTTTAAGGTATTTTAGCAGCTGTTTTTTGTATACACATGTGATATTCTTAAAAATTCTTCTTTCCTTTTCGTTCACATGTGATTTGAAGAGAGAAAAAATAAGTCACTACTTCTACGTGTGTTCTTTCAGAGTGTTGATGACTTAAGAGAGGTTTTAGAGTAGAGGCTCTAATCTAGATTATTCTTGGTCTATGCATGTTTGGAAAAGTTGGTTTGATTGGATGGGCTATGCACACACACACTCCAAAAGTGAAGCTACTGAAAATTCTTTAATATGATGAATAGTATCCCAACTCAAAATTGAAAGTTCATTTGTATGATATAATGATAAAGCAGACTCACATTTGTTACAAGAATTTTCAAGAGACCTTTGACTTTTGTGGATACAGTCACTGCAAACCCTCACGAGAGTAAATTCATCCACTAGGGGTGACCTAGGGGTTCAAAGACTTGCTGCACATGGGAAGTGCAATCGTGTAGCCTACAAAAGTGGCTTGTATTTTAGTTTTAATTTTTCACTTTCACTAAGCACGGGTGCTTTGTGGATTTTTAGAGACTAGCAAGATTTAAGTTATGGGATGTGATAATGCCTTAAATTGTATACTTGTTATGTATTTATGTGGGCGTTATTTCTTTATTACTATGCTTAATTTGTCTAATAAGCCATGATTTGCATTAATCCCTATTATTAATATTTACATAATTTCTTGAATAAGATGTCATTCATTTTGTGTAATTTTCTACTTTCAGGAAATTATGTGAAAAGACAAGTTTACAAGAGTTTGTGATAGAATGAAGGCCAAACTAGAATTGAAGATGAGCTAAAGGATCATGCTTAAATGTCTAAGGAGGTGAAGCTTGAGTGCTTGGGTCATTTACCATGTTTGGAAGCTTCAAATAAGGAATGAAATCAAAGAGGTAGAATTTGAAAAGGAAAAATTAGATTTGAGCACTGGTCAGTATTTTGGGCGTATCTCTCTCCTCAAATATCTAGTTGATTCAAGGATAGATGGGTTGGAACTGTGACTTAAATATCTACAACTTTCTAGTTTTGAGTTTTTCGAAATTCACTATTTTTGGAGGCCGAAATTAACTCAAAACTTGCTGCTATAAATATGGACGAAAATTAAATGTAAAAGTTTTATTTTCTTTGGACATTTTGACATTAAGGTTTTTGGAAAGGTGTAGACACCTCATTTTATACCCGGTTGATAAACTTTAGTCCCTGATCCCAATGATGAGCTTGACATGTCTACAAAAGGTAATTGAAGCTATTTTAATAGTTTGGAAGTAATCACAACTCAAAAGTGCTAAAATCACTTTGAAAACGATGTTGAAAAATGACCTTTACTCACTGTTTTAGCCATAACTTTTGATCCACAAATAAATTTTTTAGTAAGGTTTATCTCATTGGAAAGTAGACATCCTGGGCTTCAATTTGAACACAAATTTTGCTTAATTTGATCTTAAATTGAGTGAGTTATGACTGTTTGAAGTTGGGCCAATTGGGCAGTCAGATTTTTTGGGTTTTAAAACTTCATTTTAAGGGTCCAAAACATAATTTTTTTGATGTGGGCCAGCCCATGGACCCTTGATAACGCCCCAAGATCATTAAAAAGTCTGAAAATCCTAATTTTAACTTATAAATACCCATCTTATGCCTCCAATCAAAACCCTAGCTAGAGAGAGAGCCTTCTTTTAGCCTCCATCTTCTCTAAAATCCTAATTCTGTTTTCTAAAACACACACACACACACACAACACCTTTGCACGTTTTTTACAAATTAAAATCCTCTCTTTAGTTAGTTCTAAGGCAGAAACTATTTTCCCAATTTGATTTCTTAAAACCCTTTTCAAAACCAATCTTTTTTTTTTTAGTTGTGATTACCTATAAACTATTGAAATCTTCTTTTACCTTGATATCTCATTGAATCAAGTTTGTACTCCATATCAAGGTGAGTCTCTCTTCATGGCTTTTCCTTGATTTAGTTCTTTTAAAATTTGTGTTTTTGTTGTCCTTAGTTAATTTATATGTTATTCATGCTTAAAAATATGTTTTGTTTTGTTTGATTTTATTTTGTTTTGTCTCATCATGTTTTGATTGGAAAGTTGATATGATATGATATATTGATGAATATGTTTTGATGTGTTAAGTGTTGCTCTATTTGTTGTTAGATCCAATGCATGCTTAGGAATAGAGTTTGTTTTGTTTATCTTTGATATCTTTTTTGTTAGTTTAGGTTGTTTAGTTTTATATTAGAAGCATGTTAGGTTTGTTTTGATTGTTATTTTGTTATCTGCTTTAAAACTATGTTTCTGCACGTGTATTCGTACGCATACTAGAGGCATGCGTATGCATACTCATGCCCAGAAATGCAGATTTAGTGTTCTTGCAATTTTGATTGTTTTGCTTAGTTCTAAATCCTTTGTTTAAGTTTCACTAAGTCTAATTGATGAGAGTCAACAAGCATTCAAGGATCCATTGCATATTCCAGTTGGGCCTATTACATGAGCAAGATCCAAGAAGATCAAAGAAGCACTTAATGAGCTGATTCAAGAGATTTGGGCTAATTCTAACACTAAACATTCCAAGCTTGGCCCAAAGGAAGATGAAGGCGTAATAAATTCAATCCAAGCTATTGAGGGCTGATCTGGCTTTATTAGGCGTGATTTATGGCGTGGATTAATGACTAATTGACTTTCAAGCTCTATATCAGTTAATAGAGATTTTTTCCTATTCTGGAGCTGCTATTTCATACCAAATCTACCTGAATTTAGGGCTTTTGTTATTTAGTACTTTTTTTTATTTTATATTTTCTATTTTTCATTCATGTCTTATAAATAGCATGCACTCATTGTAATAGAGGATTTTTTTTTTTAAAAAAAATCATAAAATGTGAGGCTTTGCTCTTCTTTTGGTTCTTCAGGAACTGTGAACTTATCAAGGATTCTTCCTTGTGGCGTTCAAACTTTATACCTTCGGCTCATGATTCAATTATAATCATTAGGTCAAGGTCTATTACTAATACTTTTGGTTCGCGTTTCACTTATAAACGTTGGGTCAGGGTTCTATCAAAATCTGAATTTTAGCTTTCCTGGGTAAATATTCCAATATTATTTGTTAGGTCTCAAAGCGTGTTGATTGAGGTTCACATCATTTGGTATCAAAGCATGGGTTCTAAAATCAGTTTTCTATCCCTTTAAAACTGTCTTTAAAACTAAATATGGATTGTATGAGTGGTTGGTAATGCCTTTCGGTCCAACTAATGCACCAAGTACATTCATGAGGTTAATGAACCACGCATTGCGTGCGTTTATAGGCAGATTTGTTGTGGTCTATTTTGATGATATTTTGGGGTATAGCCAGAATTTAGATGAGCATATTGATCATTTACATTGTGTGCTTGCTGTTACGAGCAAAGAAAGATTTCCAGCCCGTAGGCGATCTAAGCTGCATCCTAGAGGGGATGGTCCATTTCAAGTCCTTGAGAGAATCAATGATAATGCATATAAGTTGGATCTTCCAGGTGAGTATAACATTAGTGCTACATTAAGGCTTGGTTTGGATAGCTGAACGCGTCTAGCATTCAGCGTTTCCAGCCTCTTTTTTTTTCTTTTTCTTCCTGCACAGGTTTCAACCAGCCGACAAGAGCACTATTTATCACTGTGTTGTACTGTTCATGCACTGTTCATGAACAGTACCAGCACTTTTCAGTTTTTTTATATTTAAAATGGGACCCGCTGTACTATTCACACATTTAAAAATTATTTTGCTACAGTATTTTCTGTTTTCAGCTGTATCCAAACGGACCCTTAATGTTTCTAATCTTTCTCCTTTTGATGTAGGTGACGATTCGAGGACGAATCCTTTTGAAAAGAGGGGAAATGATGAGAATCAACAAGCATTCAAGGATCCATTGCATGTTCCAGTTGGGCCTATTACAAGAGCAAGATCCAAGAAGATCAAAGAAGTACTTAATGGGTTGATTCAAGAGATTTGGGCTGATTCTAACGCAGGACATTCCAAGCTTGGCCCAAAGGAAGCTGAAAGCGTAATAAATTTAATTCAAGCTATTTAGGGCTGATCTGGTGATGAGGACACAATTTACTGTTTAATTATTGTAATTTATTATTTTTGGTATTTTATGTAAAAACGTTATTTTAGGTTTAGGTGATTTAATTCCTTGTTTTTAGGTGCATTTAAATGCTTTTTAGGTCAAATTTGATTCCAGATATGGTGAGGTATCAATTAGGAGTTATTTTAGAATATATTTTCTTGTCTGTCAAGTTTTATGGAGCCCTTAAATAGGCCTTATGTTTGTAAACGTTTTTCATAGAATATTGTTGAATAAAATTCAGAAAAGGTGAGGCTTTGCTCTCTTTTGATTCTTCAAAAACTGTGAACTTATCAAGGATTCTTCCTTGTGGCGTTCAAACTTTATACATTTGGTTCGTGATTCTTTATAATCATTGGGTCAATGTCAACTTATACCTTTGGTTCGCGTTTCAATTATAAACGTTGGGTCAGGGTTTCTATCATAAATCTGATTTTTAGCTTTCCTGGGTTAAATATTCCAATATTTTTGTTGGGTCTCAAAGCGTGTCGATTGAGGTTCGCATCATTTGGTATCAGAGCACAGTTTCTAAAATCAGTTTTCTATCCTTTTATCTTTTGTTTCCTGTTATCATCCAAAAAAAAAAAGTGAAAAAAAAACTTGAAAAATAAAAGAGATGGTAATTATTGAGAACATTATGGAAGATTCAATTGAGGTTAAATATGAGGATGAGTCCACAACTCACAATCCTCTAGTCTCAGTTGATTTGTTGAAGATGACTATTCAATTTGTTGATTTTCTTGGAGTAGAAAATTTTAATTTTATTATCAACCCTGTGTTGATTGATGTTGCAAATAAATTGAAAGTAGATGAGAAGAAATTTTTTGCTACACTTTATGAAGGATTCAAGTTTCATAACCGGATCAAGTCATTAAAGCATTCGAAGTATTTGTTTATTTGGGGCGGAAGATTTCAGATTTCAAAGATGAACTCGAGGACGAGTTTGTTTCAAGTGGAGGGGTCTGATGATGACACAATTTACTGTTTAATTATTGTAATTTATTATTTTTGGTATTTTATGTAAAAACGTTATTTTAGATTTAGGTGATTTAATTCCTTGTTTTTAGGTGCATTTAATGCTTTTTAGGTCAAATTTGATTCCAGATATGGTGAGGTATCAATTAGGAGTAATTTTAGAATATATTTTTTTGTCTGTCAAGTTTTATGGAACCCTTAAATAGGCCTTATGTTTGTAAACGTTTTTCGTAGAATATTGTTGAATAAAATTCAGAAAATGTGAGGCTTTGCTCTCTTTTGGTTCTTCAAGAACTGTGAACTTATCAAGGATTCTTCCTTGTGGTGTTCAAACTTTATACCTTTGGTTCGTGATTCTTTATAATCATTGGGTCAAGGTCAACTTATACCTTTGGTTCGCGTTTCGATTATAAACGTTGGGTCAGGGTTTCTATCATAAATCTGATTTTTAGCTTTCCTGGGTTAAATATTCTAATATTTTTGTTGGGTCTTAAAGCATGTCGATTGAGGTTCGTATCATCTGGCTTAATTGCGAGTGATTTATGGCATGGCTGATTAACTTTCTAGCTCTATATCAGTTTTGATTCCTGATATGGTAAGGTATCAATTAGGAGTTATTTTAGAATATATTTTCTTGTCTGTTAAGTTTTATGGAGCCCTTAAATAGGCTCTGAAGTTTGTAAACGTTTTTCATAATATTATCGAATAAAAATCAGAAAATGTGAGGCTTTGCTCTTCTTTTGGTTCTTCAAGAATTGTGAACTTATCAAGAATTCTTCCTTGTGGCGTTCAAACTTTATATCTTCGGTTCGTGATTCTTTATAATCATTGGGTCAAGGTCAACTTATACCTTTGGTTCGCGTTTTGATTATAAACGTTGGGTCAGGGTTTCTATCATAAATCTAAATTTTAGCTTTCTTGGGTAAATATTCCAACATTGTTTGTTGGGTCTCAAAGCGTGTCGATTGAGGTTCGCATCATTTGGTATCAAATATTCCAATATTTTTGTTGGATCTCAAAGCGTGTTGATTGAGGTTCGCATCACATCTATAGTAGGAGTTGAGAGTCCCTTAATGACGTCCCGGTCACTTGTCCCTTCGTGATCATACAGGAGTTTTACTCCAATATGCATGGATTCGATTACACCGTACCTCAGTTCTCTACACTTGTTAGAGGTACGCGTATTGTAGTCGCTCTGGATCTTAAATCTGAGGTGCTACACATTCCAAGGGTAGCGCATCCTAATTACCCCGGTTGTCGTCATCTCAAGACTGTGTCTAAAGACGAGTTCATGTCTCTATTTTGTGAGACACCTTCATCTTGGGGTGGACGTCAAAGCACCCCTTGCTCGACCTTTGCAAAAGGTCCGAGGTTCCTGAATATGGTGATGACATTTGTTTTACATACCTTGTCTCACTATAATTCGATTACTGAGCCTCGTGCTCGCTTTTTGTTATCCCTCATTGAGAGGCTACCATTGACTTTCCTTCTTCTTCATACTCTCCCTTATAGATGTCTATAAGGATACGGTGACCTGTGATAAGCTTATCTTTCCTTCTGCTATCACGCTGATCATTCTCCACTTTTTTGTCTCCTATCTTGAGTCAGATCACTTCTTTGTCATGTGTGCCACCGGTGCTGCGACTGTTAGACAAAACGAGGCCCAGCTTCGACCGAAGCGGCCACAAACCGAGATGGCAACTCCTCCAACTTCTTCAGCTCCATCCACATCCACTCCTTCTTCTTCTACGAGTGGTGTGACCCTCAAGGCGGTCATGGCGCAGCTTCAACGCATGGATGCTTGCCTTGACACTCTCAATGATGAGTTATGTCAAGTGAACACCCGTGTCAGTCGTATTGCACAACAACAGGCTCGCCTTGGTGGCTTCGTCGAGTCTCCCTCTCCTTCTCTAGAGGCTTCTGAGGATGAGGACGATGATGGTGGTGATGCTAATAAGGATGAGGCTTCTAGCTCTTTCGATGACGAGGAGATAACTGCTTCTCAGTAACTTACCCTTTGTCATTCGTGACAAAAAGGGGGAGTACTTTTGGGTATGAGAGTAATCATGTACTTAAGGGGAAGAGTTAGTATAGGAGATATTTTTGGTAAGGGGAGTGTTTTTGTTTATGAGGGATGTAGTGATGACTTTTTGTATCTTTTCTTTTCTTTCTTTTAAGATACATTGTTCTTATATTGTGATAGCAAACCTTGTACTCTCTTTGTTATATATATTGAGGTTGTTATTACATTCTTTCACCTATCTTTTCATGTGTTGTTTCTTTTCTGTCTATATGCACATGCTTCTTATTTACTTGTATGCAATATTTTAATTCTGTTTCACACTAAGATGCCGTGACGAGTTTTGTTTAAAGTGTTTCAAAAATACAGGTTGTCAAAGTCTTTCTTTCCATGAACTCTCTTCTTGCAAAGTTTTTCAAGAGTTTGTGTTAGGATAGATTTTATTGTATTCAACAAGTGAGTATAAGTTGAGTGATTTATGACTTCTATCATATGTTCATTTTTTTGTTGTGGTTTTTTCATGGATTGCCAAAGGAGAGATTGTTAGGACATATGTGAATCATGTTAAGAACATATGTCATTTAGAATTGGCTAATCCTATGACAAAACGCACTTTCTTGTAATTGAGTAGATCTAAGACGTGTTTAATACTTCAAGGAACAAGAGTTTAAGTCCAAGTATTGAAGCCATGCAAATTTGTCCAAGAAACAAATAAAGAAGTGTTGTATTTTAAAGCTTGACAAATAGCATCTATCGAGGTTTAAAAGGGATTTTCAGCCCGATGCTCGACAGTTGCTCGATAGATAACCTATCTATCGAGATTTACGAAAATCAAATTTTCAAATCTGATTTCACACATATCCATGTATACTAGTTTGGGATTTCTTTTCTCACAACCCTAAACATATATAAGGAATATTTTAAGGGCCGCCAAAGGTTGTGCAAGTGTGAGGTAAAGTTTTTGTACATGCAAATTGTGACCAGAGACATAATTTGCCCTAGTTCATCTCTTTTAAAGAAGCTACTGCGTTTGTAAGCCGTAGAGTTTTGTAACCAATGAGCTTTGTGATCTTCATCATGTTGATGAACTAAAGAACTTTGCAGCTAACATCCTTCTCAAGTTGGTGTGTTAATCACGTACTTAGATTTGTGCAAAGGAGTAAGCCACGTACTAGGATCCGTGTATCGATTGGTTAGACGTGTACTGAGAGCTGTGCATTAAAAAGGAGAGATTATCACTACAAAACAAGTCCAATTGTGTATTGGGGTAAGGGTTCAACTGTAGATTGGTATAAGGTACTAGGGTTCCTTTACTTGTAACCACATGTTATGATAATAGTGGATTCTTGGGAGTGGTGACCTTAAATTCACCCGGTGGAGTTTTGCCTCGGTGGTTTTCCCATTCGTAAACAAATCATAGTGTCAACTTTATTTTCTGCTGCATTTAACTTAGTTGGTAATTTGTTTGTGCTACTATGCTATTGCATGTAATTGAATCTAATTAATTTTGTTAGGACATATGTGTTTCACTTGTTAGGAATATATGTCATTATTTTATGTAATTGGCTAATCCTTTGACAAAACGCACTTTACTTGTAATTGGGTAGATCTAAGATGTGTTCAATACTTCAAGAAACAAGGTTTCAAGATCAAGTGTTAAAGCCATGCAAGTCTGTCTAAGAAACAAGCTGAAGAAGTGCTTGTCATTAAAGCTCGACAGCTAGCATCTATTGAGCTTAAGAAGCTATTCCAGCCCTGTGGCTCGACAGCTGCTTAATAGCATCTCGACACCTGCTATCTGTCGAGGTTTAAGAAAAATAGAATTTCAGATCTGTTTTGATTCCAATCCGTGGATATGTCTTTGGGCCTTCTTTTCTCATAACCCTAGACATATAAAAGGATTATTTTAAGGGCCATTAAACAGAACACAAGTTCCACCAGCATTCAGCAAAGTCTGTTCAAGTAATTTGTGATCGGAGACAAAATTTGCCCTAGTTCATCTCTATTGTGAAGAAGCTGCTGTGTTTGTGCACCATAGGGTTTTGTAACTGAGCATCTTCTTGGTCTTCATCGTGTGGATGAACTAAAGAACTTTGCAGCCAACATCTTTCTCAAGTTGGTGATTGAAGTCGTGTAGTGGGATCCGCGCAATTGGTTAGTCACGTACTGAGAGCCGTGCATCAAAACGAGAGATTGTCACTACAGAATAAGTCCAATTAGGTATTGGGGTAAGGGTTCAACTGTAGGTTGGTAGAAGGTACTGGGATTCCTTTACTTGTAACCGCTTGTTTTGATAATAGTGAATTCTCGGGAGTGGTGACCTTAAAATCACCCGGTGGAGTTTTTGCCTTGCAGGTTTTCCTCATTCGTAAACAAATCACCATGTCAAATTTATTTTCCGCTACACTTTTAGTTTATTGGTGATATTTTTTTGTGCTACCACGCGTTTGCAGGTTAAATTGATTAATTAATTAAACTTGGCTAATTAATCAACTTAATCCATCACAAGGGGTCAATACGTTTTTGGCCTATCAAGTGGTATCAGAGCAGGCACACTCTGATTAGGGTTTAATCCTTATGTGCAATCCATTGACCCCTGTTGTCATGGCTGTAACTAGCTTGAAGAGATCTATGTTTTCAAATACATCTTGTTTTTCTAATCTCTACTTGTTTGAGCGTTTTAGAAAATACAAGTCTAAAAGTTATTTGAATTCTTTTATGATGATCATTGGAAAAGATCTCAGCGTGACTAAGAAGAAATTAGATTGTCTCAAAGTGAAAATGTGCACAGGAGTTCATCTGAGAAGAGTAAAAATCAAAGGCTTAGCTTGTAAAAGACAGATGAGAGAAAGCACCATTCCCACTGATCTATCATCTAAGCATGAAGTGTGTTTTATGATGAAGTCCGTATTTAAAGTTATGGACACGTGTTTGTGGTACCTTGATAGCGGTTGCTCAAGACACATGACTGGAGACTGATCCCTCTTCAAGGTTTTTGAGTTTAAGAAAGGTGGCAATGTCACTTTTGGTGATGGGAGCAAATCACAGATTAAAGGGAAGGGAATTATCTCTCTACCTGGACTGCCGAACATTGCAAATGTTCTATATGTAGAAGGTCTAAGGGTGAACCTTTTGAGTATAAGTCAGATATGTGAGTAAGACTTCATGGTGCTATTCTCCAAGGGAAAGTGTCTTGTTATGGATGAGTCTGGAAAGAAACTCATAAGTGGTGTTCGCACTCTAGACAACTGTTATGGATTGGTTCCTGATGCTGATATTGTGTGCAACAACATTTGTTTGCCAAATGAAGATCTATGGCATTAATAGATGGGATATGCTAGTTACAAACATCTCTCTGTTGTATCTAAGCATGAATCAGTTTTGGGGATACCGAAGCTTAGTAGAATAAGCAATGTGGTGTGTGGACCATGTTAGTTTGGGAAACAGACGAAAGCTAAGCATTCGGGCACTCAGACATTAGCCACATCTAGACCATTGGAGCTTCTACATCTGGATCTTATGGGTCCAACTAGAACCGAGTCTCTTGGTGGTAAGAGATACATCATGGTTGTGGTAGACGACTTCACTAGGTACACTTGGATCATTCTCCTACGATCCAAGTCTAATGCTCTTAAGTACGTTGAAGCTTTGTGCACAGGACTGCAGAATGAAAAGAACCTGAAAATTGATGGATTTCGAAGTGACCATGGTAAAGAATTCGAGAACTCATATATGGAGTCTTTTTGTACAAGATCAGGTATATCTCAAGAATTCTCTGCTCCTATTACTCCTCAGCAGAATGGTGTAATAGAAAGAAAGAACAGGGTTATTCAGGAGATGGCTAGAGCTATGTTGCACAACAAGGATGTGGCTAGAATGTGGGGAGAAGCCGTTAACACTGCATATCATACGGTTAATAGGGTGTACTTCAGACCCGGTACCAAGAAGACTCCATATGAGTTACGGAAAGGAAGGAAGCCAAATGTGAAGTATTTCAGAATATTTGGAAGTACTTGTTTCATCCTTAAGGATAGAGAGAATGTGGGAAAGTTTGACTCTAGAAGTGATGAATGAATATTTCTGGGCTACTCCTCTACAAGTAAGGCTTATCGGGTATACAACAAAAGGACCATGAAGGTAATGGAAACAGTGAATGTTGTTATTGATGAGTCTGCAAATTGCAGTTCTGAGAAAAGCATTGAGGAACTGCCCAAAGAAATTCTTCCTCCTAAGTCAAAGGAAGTTCAAGAAATTATTGAACAAGACCTAACATCTCCAAGTACTCTATGTACTCCTAGTGTCATGGAAGATTTCGCGAATATACCCACTTCACCAGATTCTGAACCCCATGAAGAGAAAGGACCTTCCTCCAGGATTAAGCTAAACCATCCTCTAGAAGTTATTGTGGGAAACATGAATAAACTCACATTAAGAAAACGAATGGTTGATAAATGTGTTGCTAACTTTGTGTCTTATTCTTGTTATTTGTCACAGGTTGAACCCACTAAAGTTGAGGAAGCTCTTCAGGATGAAAGTTGGGTTGAAGCAATGCATGATGAACTACTTCAGTTTTAGAGGAATGATGCCTAGACTTTAGTACCTAGACCGGAGGGTGAGCACATCATCAGCACAAAGTGGATATTTCGCAATAAGACTGATGAGAAGGGCAATGTGATTTGCAACAAGGCTCGGCTTGTAGCTTAAGGATACTCACAAATGGAAGGAGTAGACTATGATGAAACATTTGCCCCAATTGCCTGTATGGAGTCCATCAGAATTCTCCTTGCCTTAGCCTGCCAGTTAAAGTTCAAGCTTTACCAGGTGGACGTAAAGACTGCTTCTTGAATGGGCTACTTAAAGAAGATTTCTATGTAGCTCAACCAAAAGGTTTCATTGATCCACACTTTCCGGATCATGTGTTGTATCTCAAGAAGGCACTTTATGGGTTGAAGCAAGCACCTAGAGCTTGGTATGATTGGCTCACACAATACTTGGTGTCACATGGGTTCACAAGAGGAAAGGCTGATTAGACTCTATTCACCAAGAGGGAAGATGGCGAGCTGATAGTTGCTCAAGTCTATGTTGATGACATCATCTTTGGATCAACTAAGGACGAACTTGCTCATGGCTTCTCAAAACTCATGCAAGCCGAGTTTGAGATGAGCATTGTTGGAGAGCTGACTCACTTCCTTGGATTGCAGATTCGTTAACAAGATTCAGGTACATTTCTATCTCAATCTAAATATGTTAAGAATCTTGTGCAAAAGTTTGGTTTAGAATCTGCTAGTTCTGTTAGAACCCCTATGAGCCCAAATGTTAAACTCACTGTTGACTTGTTAGGTAAAAGCGTTGACTTATCTCTATAAAGAAGCATGATAGGTAGTCTTCTTTACCTTACTGCTAGTAGACCTGACATTAGTTACAGTGTTGGAGTGTGTGCTAGATATCAGGCTAATCCTAAGGAGTCTCATATGACTGCTTTAAAAAGAATCATAAAGTATGTTAAAACCACTACTAATTTTGGTGTGTGGTACAGCAAGGACATTAATGATGTCTTAGCTAGGTACTCTGACGCTGATTGGGCTGGGAATGCTGATGATAGAAAGAGTACATCAGGGGTTGTTTTTATGTGGGTAATAATCTTATCTCCTAGATGAGCAAAAAGCAGAACTCCATCTCTTTATCCACTGCAGAAGCTGAGTACATTGCTGTCGGTAGCTATTGCAGCCAACTCCTATGGATGCAAAAGCTCCTCCATGATTATGGTATTTGTTAAGAACATCTTACCATCTATGGTGACAATACCAGTGCCATCAACATCTCTAAGAATTTGGTTCAACATTCTTGTACCAAACACATAAAAATTTGACATCACTTCTTTAGGGAGCTTGTCGAAGATGGTACACTTACTCTTGAATTTGTTCACACCGATGATCAGAAGGCTGACCTATTCACCAAACCTCTTGACTGCAAACGTTTTGAATTCCTTCGTCAAAACATTGGTGTTATCTCAATGGATTGATCTTCTTCTCTTCATCTAGTTCCTTATGCATTGCTTTGTTTTGTTTTACATGTTTTTGTTTGTTAGTTTTCAGTTTTATTTATTTTATTTTGATATAAAAATTAAAAAAAAAATTGAAAAAATTCAGAAACATACAAAAACAGTGTGTGTGTGTGTGTGTGTACATTGGTTCTTGTAAACCTTAAAATGACCATTGAAACAGAGTTCTCTAAACTTTGTATCTTTTGTAGCTTAGAAGAGCATCCTTATGCACAACTAAGAAAACGAGCTTTATGTCTCTTTGTTTGTGATGAGTAAGATTAAGTAGTCTCTTGTACTTAACACTCGTATCACTCTTTTTGACGGGAAGGACTAGAAAATCCTAAGGGAAAGGCATAAATAACCATCTCACTACTGTTACCCGCCAATCATGACATGACATCTGTATACTTCGGCATAGCAAAAGTGCAATGTCAATGACATTTGTATGCTTCGGCATAGCAAAAGTGCATTGTCAAAAACCTTAACATAATTGGGTAGTTCTTTTCTCTCTTTTGTATACCCATTCATGATTTGCTTAATAAAAAAAATATATGCAAAGAAAATAAAAGTAAAAAGAACAAAATGCTTTAAAACATGATTGCAAGCATGTTTTCTAGGAGATGTGGGAGTTATAGGATGTACCTCAAAGGTGACAGTCCCCATCAAATAGTTATGATTGTGTGTGAGTTAAAGTGATTTTCTCATACCTCAAATCATCATAACATAAAGACACTTATGCAATCTTGCGATGTTTTCACACACAACACACAAAATTCTTTGCTATTTTTGATACATGTGCAGGTACAATGTGACTTGGCCATCACAAGGTTTACATGTGTTAATGTATTCTCACTAAACTGTCTTGACTTGTTTTTGAAACATAAAATCGGTTAGACTTGTTTAGTGTGTGTGTGTGTGTGTGTGTGTTTCTGGGATCAATGTGCATAAAATTGTTGTCGAGAGATGATTTTGAGATTTTAAAATGTTGCTTGGATTCTTGATTGAGTTGTATGCTTGATTGCATTCATATCTGTGTTTTTCTCTTATTGAAAAACTGTTTTTAAGCAATCTCAACACCTCCTCGACACCTTTCTATCTATCAAGCTCTTTAGTTGATTCTTATCGCAATCTCGATACCTCTCGATAGCTAGATGGATTGATCAAGAAATCTCATGTCCCCTCGATACCTCCTCGATCCATCGAGCTTCTATTGTGGACATCTCTGGACACCTCTCGATAGCTGCATCTGTTTAAGCCTTTTTATCTTGACACCTCTCGACATCTCTATCTGTCGAGATTTACTGAACACCTATATATAGGTTTCAGCGTGATCTGATCCTCATTCTCTCGATCTGTCCGCATCTGTTCACCTCCCAATCACTCTCTTCTTTCTCAAAACCTTCAATCCACGTGATTTTTGACCTTTTCTTGCTTCAAATCACTTGGTATGATCTCTCTTTCTCTCATTCTTCATGATCTTTTCATGCATTCATATCTAGGTTTTGAGTTTTTGAAAATTTTTGGGGATTTTTCAAAATGTTGAGTTTTTGTGAAACTTTTGGAATGGGTTTTTGTAGATTCAATCTTACAAACTTCATGCATTGCATCTCACGTGCATTATAACTATATTTTCATGCATTTGGATGTGTGGTATATTAGTTAATCTGTTTGTGTGATAGTAGGTTTGGATTGGGCTGAGCCCATGGTGATATTACTATTACACGTCACATGTTCATGCATTATCATGCATACGTCCTTTACATTCAATATATATTTCTATATATTTGAACTACTTGGGACTTTTCTATGTGTTTCTTTCTTCTCTCTCTCCTCTCTCTCTCTCTCTCTCTCTCTCTCTCTCTCTCTCTCTTGTTTACGTTAGTGCGTCAATGGCACTGAAACGTAAGTCTAGTCCGTCCTAGAACCCTCTTCGTTCTAGGGCCTCTTCGTCTTTTGATCCTACCCCCTTTTCTGTTCGGTTCTGCGATGAGAAAGCCCAAAAGGACTTCTCGGAGAACTTCTCTAAACGAGGTGTTCATTCGGAACGTCGAGTTAGTTTATTAGATTTCGCCGACACTGACCTTCCCAATGTCTTTCACAGTCGGGAATGGGAGTCACTGTGTGACGTCCCGGTCACATGTCCTTCTGTGCTAATCCAAGAGTTCAACTCTAACTTGCATGGAATTGATTCTTCATGTAAAGTTGTGATTTACAACTGTTTTGTGTTAGCTTTAATTCCGTGCCAAATTTGATTGTAATTTTGTTCAATCTTTTATACCCTGTACTTAATGTGGGATTTTATTGTAAGGGTTGTGTGACAGAGAGAGTGAGAGAGTGTGAAGACTCAAGCATGTGAAGACAGAAGATTTCTCGCGGGTAGCTCGCGACTAAGCATCCCACGAAATGATGCATGTGCCTTGCATATGACTGGAATGCGAAGAGTCATGACAGATGGTGACAGCTGGTTTTCACGAGTGTCTCGCGGTTTAGCCTTCCAGCGAGATACCCGTGAAACAGTCTGTTTTGCTATTTTTTCCTATCTGCTCCACTACATCCTCAAACACACTATATATACCATCATTACCCACATATTGAGTAGAGAGCTTTTCAGAAGAGAAAACCCTAGCCTCAACCCTTGAAAGTGTGAGATTGTCATACTCACAATTCTACACATAATCCATTGTGGTTTTTCTCTACTCCTTCCTCTCCATTTCTATACCCTTGAGAGGTTGATAGCCCAAATACTTACCACACTCATACTGAGTGTCCAGTGAGTTTTTGGTGCTGCTGGGAAGCATTGGAAGAAGCCAAGCTTTGGCGGATGCAATCGGGCGCATTGCGGGATCCGGAAAGCTAGATAAGACACGGTTCCGAGAAGCCTTGTTGGAGTAGGAGCTTGGAGGGCTTAGGTGCATTGGGTAGAATAGGCTTGGAGGGTTTTTTGCTATTCGTATATCCCAACTTATTGTCTAGTGGATCGATTTACCGCTTGGAGGGCGGCAGAATGGTTTTTCGCCGAGTTCTTCAGTTTCCTCTTCGATAACACATCGGCGTGTTATCTTGTGTTTGCATCTCTCTTCCCTACTCTTTTAGCTTTCTCTTTACTGTTGTGTTTTATTGAATATGGCTTAGAGTAGCGGTTTTGTTTGTTCACTCGCATTTACTCTATTCCGCACTTAGTTTAAGTTAGAGTAAAATCAACCGAGCTGTAATTTATTAATTTGGGGTCTAAACAGCTCTTGTGTTTTTAATACAAATCTGAGCTTTCACTTCGATAGCTTTCTTTCATACTCGCGTTCAAGGTACGCGCATAGTGGTCACATCGGAGTTGGTATCCAATGTACTCCGTGTTCCGAGGGTTGCGCATCTTGACTACCACGGTTGTGAGCGTCTGCGGACTGTGTCCAAAGATGAGATGATCTCTGCTTTCTACGAGCGCCCAGCTGATTGGGGTGATCGTCAGTTTACACCATGTTGGCCTTTTGCTAAAGGTCCTAGATTCATGAACATGGTGATGACCTTTGTTTTGCACCCTCTCTCTCACTATAACTCTATCACAGAGCCTCGTGCTTAATTTCTGTTGTCCCTTCTTGAGTATCTCACTATAGATTTTCCTTCACATTTCATTATTTCTATCATAGATGTATATAGGGATACGACGACCCGTGATAAGCTCATCTTTCCTTCAGCTATCACGCGGATTTTATGCCATTTTTCTGTTCCTTTTCCCTCATCTGACCACTTCTCCGTCATGTGTGCCATTAACTACGCTACCGTTAAACGAAGCGAGGTGCAGTTTCGTTCGAGGTGGTCCGGTTTGGCAGCTCCTCCCACTCCTTCAACTCCATCCACCTCTGCTCCCTCTACTTCAGCAGGAGGTGTGACTTTGGATGCGATCATGGCACAGCTTTAGCGCATGGATGCTCGCCTCGATACACTTTCTACCGAGTTGTGTCAAGTGAACACCCGTGTCGGTTGTATTGCTAGTCAGTAGGCTCACCTTGGTGGCTTTGTGGAGTCTCCCTCTCCTCCTCTCGAGGCATCCAAAGATGATGGTTCCTACGATGATGATGATGATGAGGATGGAGATGCTAGCTTTTCCAGCTCTGACGAGATGTCTACTTGACACTCTTACCCTTTGTCACTCTAACAAAAAGAGGGAATAGTTTTGGATGTGAGAATAGTCATTCTTAGGGGGAGAGTTAGTATAGGACCTTTTTGTTAGGGGGAGTGTTGATATCTTGAGGGATGTAGTGCGGATTACTAGTATCTTTTTCTTTTCTTTATTTTAGAGATACATTGTTCTTGTACCTTAGGTCTTGTGTTATTTTTTTCATACATTGTGCTTATCTTTGATATATATGTGATGATGTATGATTTCTTCACTTACCTTTATATGTGTTGTTTCTTTTCTCTCTCCATGCTGATGCTTCTTATTATTTGTATGCAATCTATTATTTTTCCTGACGTGTGCTTATCTATTATTGTGCTTATCTATTATGCTTATCTATTATTTTTCCTTACATTGTGCTTATCTATTATTTTCACACAAAGATGCCCTGACATGTTTTGTTAAAAGTGTTTCTGAAATACAAGTTGTCAAAGTCTACTTGTTATGAATTCTCTTCTTGCAAAGTTTTTCAAGAGTTTATGTTAGGATAGATTTTATTGTATTCAACAAGTGAGCATGAGTTGAGTGTTTTATGACTTCTCTCATATGTTCATTCGTTTGTTGTGGTTTTGTCACGGATTGTCAAAGGGGGAGATTGTTAGGACATATGTGTTTCACTTGTTAGGAACATATTTCATTATTTTATGTAATTGGTTAATCTTTTGACAAAATTCACTTTACTTGTAATTGGGTGGATCTAGGATGTGTTTAATACTTCAAGAAACAAGGTTTCAAAATCAAGTGTTAAAGCCATGCAAATCTGTCTAAGAAACAAGGTGAAGAAGTGCCTGTCATTAAAGCTCGATAGCTAGCATCTATCGAGCTTAAGAAGCTGTTCCAGCCCCGTGGCTCAACAGCTGCTCGACAGCATCTCGACAGATGCTATCTGTCGAGGTTTAAGAAAAACAGAATTTCAGATCTATTTTGATTCCAATCCGTGAATATGTCTTTGGGCCTTCTTTTCTCATAACCTTAGACATATAAAATGATTATTTTAAGGGCCGTCAAATAGAACACAAGTTGCACAAGCATTAAGCAAAGTCTGTTCAAGCAATTTGTGATCAAAGACAAAGTCTGCCCTAGTTCATCTATATTGTGAAAAAGCTGTTGTGTTTGTGCACCATAGGGTTTTTGTAACCGAGCATCTTCTTGTTCTTCATCGTGTGGATGAACTGAAGAACTTTGCAGCCAACATCTTTCTCAAGTTGGTGATTGAAGTCGCGTACTGGGATCCGCGCAATTGGTTAGTCACGTACTGGGAGCCGTGCATCAAAAGGAGAGATTGTCACTACAGAACAAGTCCAATTGGGTATTGGGGTAAGGGTTCAACTGTAGGTTGGTAGAAGGTACTGAGATTCCTTTACTTGTAACCACTTATTTTGATAATAGTGGATTCTTGGGAGTGGTGACCTTAAAATCACCATGTCAAATTTATTTTCTGCTGCACTTTAGTTTATTGGTAATTTGTTTGTGCTATCACGCGTTTGCAGGTTAAATTGATTAATTAATTAAACTTGGCTAATTAATCAACTTAATCCATCACAAGGGGTCAATACGTTTTTGGCCTATCAAATTTACTTGGCTTAATTAGTTGATTTAATTTATCACAAGGAGTCAATGCATTCTTGACCTATCAAGTGCAATATTTATACTTAGGGTTTTTTAAAATTTTTAAAATTATATATGTATACGGGTCGAGTTTGGGTCAGGTATGAATAATACTCACACCCAACCTGGACCCGCTACAGGATTGGGTTTTTAAAACCTAAACCCACCCCATTTGCTTTGCGGTAGGGTCAAGTTGGGTGCCCGCGAGTCGAGCAATTTTTGTCATTCCTACCCAACACCTTTGATATATCTTCATCTTTCTACCTAGAAGGCTTATGGAGGAATAGCCTCATGCATAACCAACCTTAGTGGGAAAATGAAGATTTACCATTGGTGGGTTTATTTTCTTAAATGAACCTTAAAATTGTTTCCAAGTACAATATGGGTATGCTTCCGGAAATAGGAATAGGTTCACTCAAACAAGTAAATCCCGACTTGAGACTATTTTGAACTTAAGCTTGGAGGTGGAAATGTCATTGAACTTCAATGTTTATGCTCATATGGCAAATAAACTTGCAGAAATCACGAAAGAGGCATGTGACATTCTACTATTATGTTGATAAGAGCATTTTTTATTTTTTTTTAAAAGTTAATAAGAACAATTTTATTTTAAAAAACACAAATAAGAAAACTTAACCATGCTTTCTAAGCCCAACTTCTAGTTGATATCAACAATTAAGTTTATTTGTATATATCTAAAGAATTGATAAAGCAGCAGAAGAAAAATTGATTTTGTTTGTATATTCAAAGAATTGATAACATTAATTAGACTATTATTTCAATCTAAAAAGTTGCAACTTGGCAATCAAACATGATATATACTTAATGCAGCCATGACTTCTAAACTCAAATTGGATCATATTGAATATAGTCTAAAATAATTCAACAATTCACAATCAATAAAAATTACAGCATTTTATATTTATATTTTTGTGAATTCCATATCTCAACCTTGGGGACTCAAGGCGTTTAAGCGTCTAATCATGCACTAACCTTTCCCTCGCTATCACACTCTACCAATCGGTGTAAAAAACAAGAAGTGGGCCAGGAAATAGGGATTTGGGTTCAAGAGAAGCAAAGGATTTGAAGAAAGCAATAATGATCTTTAATTGCATGAATGCTTTTTTGCCTTTCTCACTCAAATCATTCTCTTTATTTAAAACAAAAACAAAACAGCAACCACCAATTGCGTAGTCCAATAATTTGGTTGCACTGGATATTTTGTGACTGTAGGTGATGAGGAATCCTAATGGTAATCAATTTTAATTAGAAGAAGAGGGAGGTGGAAAAAGTGTGGGAGCACCAATCCAATGTGGCACAAATGCAAAAGAGCTGAATCAAAGCTAAATCTTCCGTTTTTATGTGCAAGGTCCGGTGTTATTCTTGCAGAGTTAGTGTAGTGAGTAAGAGCATATAATTAGTCTCGTAAAATTGTGAAAAGGATGTAAAAACTAAAAAATACATTCGCATTGATAGAATCTTCCTTTGCGACAATCTGCCAAATAAGAATTCCATGTCATTGTGACAAAAGGTGGAGGAATTTCGATTGTAGAAACAACGCAATGGTATTGAAATAAATAAATTTATCATATTCTAATTAGTTTGCTTTAGGGACAGTCATTAGCTTGTTTAATGGTCTAGCTTTTGGAATAGCTGGTAATCAGGCAAAGAGTTATGTAATTGAGTTTTGAAAATGCAGCTCCAATGATATTATATGCGTGCGCCCACACACACACACACATATATATATATATATATTCAAACATAGTGATTCAATATATATTCAAGCATAGTGATTCAACAACTTTGCGGGGTGGATGAACAAAGAAGGTAGCATCAACTCCCTGCTAAGTGGTAACAAACAGAACACAGCAAAAGAATATAATTTATTTTATTTGACCCCTAAATTTCAAGCTAAGTGAAACTTGATCAAAGAGGAATTTATAAAGAATTTCCACCCGTGGACTAATATATATGTATTACAGACTCCATTCAAAATTCTACCAGAAAGAGTGATCTATTTAGAGAAATCTTGACCGTTTGCACTCAGGTGGAAGACCTCCTGGGAAGCGTTTTAAATCACTGCAGTAGTTGTAAATCATGAAGTATTTCTGAACCCATCTCAGTCTTCTTCGGCCAGGGGCATCAAGCTCATTGTTCTGCCATGTAGAATCGGAGAAAGCACTAGTAGAAGTGGAAGCCGTAACTTTGAAGTTCCGGTAGTAAGCTGTAAAGGGTGCCTTAGACCAATCAGTTTTCACCAATCCTCCTCTTGTTGCCCAATCGTCAGCGTTCCATAGGCTAGAGTAAATCTTCATAGGTTGGCTCTTAGGGAAGGGAACACCAATCGATTCAGCATTCTTGAATACTCTTATGGGAGTGTTATCAACCAAGAAACTGAAAAGGGAAGCAAGGTTAGACATTGTTCCAATCGCATAAAGTTTTAGCAATCATAATAATTAAAATGAAGCAACAAAGTGGGGTGCTTTCTCTTACATTATGTGTTGGGGTTTCCAGATGATGGAATAAGTGTGAAAATTTCTTGTGGGATCGAACCATAGATAGAACTGTTGCTCCCTGTTACCCTTGCCCTGAGTGAACACATTGGTGTGTAGTATATAAGGGTCACCACTAAGGTTTCCCAAGAACTCGAAGTCAATTTCATCATGAGTTGGCCCCTGAGAAGACAACTGTAATAGAAAACAGAACAGTCAGTCAGTTACGCGATATACTGTTTGAACGTTTGAGGGAGTTTCTGGAAAGAAGGCAAAGGTCTTACATGCATGAATACCAAGTTAGTACCCAACCCTATCTCAGATTATTCTAAGGTTAAACACATATTTAAAGCCCACTTCAAAAAGAGTATTTTAAATACATATAAAATAAATAAATGCAAGTTTGAACTAGTTTTTCCTTTTTAATTATTTTATCTAGTTTACTTAGGTACAATTTTATATGATCACACTTATTGAGATAGGTCACATGATCAAACAAGTGGTAATAAAGAGAAAGTGTATATATAGTATATACATACATTTGCACATGCTATTTTAAGGCGTCTTATTGTGATTGTAAATTATTACTAGTACGCAAAAAATGTGTATATAACATTCTCGTAAGTGTCTATGATTGGCTATGTGAAAATGATATTAAGTCGTCAACAACTTATTACTTCAATAAATCATGAAAAATTACATATCTATTGGGTAATAGTGAAAATCAAAAATATTATTTTCTCTTTTTTTTTTTTATAACTTTTTTAATATGATAGGTATCAGTTGGTTTACTTGTAAAGGCCAAGTTACTTGCACACTAGCTAGTAACATGCTCTTGTTGATATGTGCCTTTAACTTTAACCTTTTTTTGCAGGCACTTCAAAGATATCACAAGCAGGCCAACACTAATCATCCTAAAGGCCTTCCTATTAGAATCAATAAGTAGTTTTTAAGAAGGAAAAAATATTAAGCAGAAAGAAATGGATGAGTTTTGAGACATACATAGTAGGCAGTTACAGTGCCAGCAGAGTTGCCAGCAACAAGTTTGAGCTGCATATCAATCCTCCCAAATAGGTATTCTTTCTTGGACTGGAAGCCAGAACCAGAAACTGTGTCTAGAGACAGAGACAAAAGCTGTCCTGCTTTGAATATCTTGGCACGGTTACCACCCCATGTTATGTCAAAGTCTTGGTAGAAGTTACCAGCACAAGAGGCAACTGATAAAGAGCTAATTACCACTAGACAAACCAATACAAACATAGAGAACCCATTAGAAGAAAAGGCCATGTTTAGACTTTAGAGAGAGAACGTTGCTTGTGAATGAGGGGTTTCAGTGCATGAGAGCTATACTATATATATCTGTATATATATATAGGGCAAAGGAAATGCTTGTAGTTGTAGAGTTAAGAAGGAAGAGAAGAGGAGGGTATGAAGATGTGGGGATACGCGTGAGCAATAACTGGAGGAGCCTAAGCTCAAAGCTGGTGCCAGCTGAGCTGAGGAATTATCTATATATGAAAGCTGGAAGCTTTTGTTTGTTTGGGCTTTGTTTTTTTTTTAGACAATTGCAATTATAATCATTCTGTCCCCGCCAGTATGATAGGTAGGGCCCTCTTTTTAAAATATATAGGTGGTGGATGACAACGGGAATGGTATGGAAGAATAAAGTTTTTTTTTTTTTTTTTTTGGACCACCAATCATGTATTTGGTTTCCAATGAGAATTTGCCATGTGGGAAAATGATATCCGACTCACTTCCTAAATTGTCAAAAAAATATTCTTAAACATTTTTACCTCTGCTTTTCTTTCAATATAACTGTATTTTTACACTTATCAAAAAAAAAAAAAAAAAAACTGTATTTTACAGAGTAAAGAGTCACAACTCACAAGACCATCAATGCAATGTAGTTAAATAGTTAAGATACCAACTCTTTTGGCTGTTGCATTGCACAGCATAGTTGTTTTTTTTTTTTTTATTGCAGACCCCGAATCAGATTTAATCTGACCTTACAAATGCCTGCAAAAAGCGAATCTCTTGTGACTTTCATCTTTTCTTTCTCATGTACTCGGTGAATTTGAATTCGACTAAATACTCATAAGCACAAGATGGCACCTCAGGAAATTGGCTTAAAACTACACAGTTTTTTTGTCCTGAAACTACAGATATACATTTAAGATTATCCCATATTAGACATGCGTGGAATGTTTGAAGAATTTGAGTATGAAACAATAATAATAACAAAATTAATACTACTTTGAGGCGTGTTCTAAACACCATATTGAAAGTCATAATGGACCCTACTCCAAAGAGTTTGTTTCTAGATTTCAAGCGCTTCACCTCCATGATACAACAAAGTCACCAAACTGTAATCACCAATTCTGAAATTTCATATTTAGAGTTCCATAACGAATTTGTGTATTTGACTAGGACAATGAGAGAAAATGAATTGATTGTGCCTATTTTCAAGCCTTTAATCTAGAGACAATAAAGAGTTTTTCTTGAAAGATCATGACTACTCATATGAATTTGCAAATTTCTAAAAATTTATCATTTATAATAAATTTTCATATATATTATGCTTTATAAACTCATAACCCTCTTTAAAAAAGAAATTTCTTTAAAAATTAGTTATTTCTATATCACAAATAACTTCCATATATTATATATGCTCTAATTCATCTTATCTCATTTTGATCAAATAAAAAGTCAACGTTCGACCTTAATCAAACACATTACACACACATGAACACATGCCATGTGTAGCCACTAAAGCATTGCATTGCGCCATATGCCATGAATGTGAATGTCCTAATGCCACATGTCCATAAATTCTATCAAGTAATGTATGTATAGGAGTTTGTATTAATCATATACACACAAAAAAGTTTTGTAGCCTTCTCATATATGGGACATGTTTATTATTTAAAACGCAAAGTTACTTCGTTTCATATCACAATCTATACTATATTTTTAAAAATTCTCCACTTAGATTGTGATATTAAGTGTATGGTCAAATGCTGATATCCTAATGCACATCAGAAGGTGTTTTTTTTATTTGAACCTTCAATTAATTAGTGTAAACATTTCAAATTAATAACTAATTAAGTAGAAGGTGGCCTAAACTTCAACCTATACTTTAAATATTAGAAATATAAATACCACCCACATGATTACACCCAATTTCAACGATAGTAACTAATTGAATTTGCACCCTTTCAAGTGCTCCATCATTTTCATGAACATGTGTGAGAGCAAATTTTAAACTTTAACCATAGGTTGTCTCACTTCTTATGCTTATAAAGATAAAGTTCCTTAGGTGTTTCTATCACTTCAGACACTTACAAAAAAAATTTTAACTTCATTAAAAGTATAACACTACTTATCCTCTATTTAATCTAACAACCTCTTGAGAGTCCCTTAGGCATGTGAAAGTTCAAATAGTGTAAAACATTATAGCTTGTTTAGACCCTCAATTTTAAAAAACATGGCTTAATTGCTTTTACTCTAATTTATCTAAGTGCGGAACAAGAGAAAAACTATGCAATATATTAACCGGAACAACTCTCTAAGCCATAACCACAAGCAAGCAACAATAAATATAAAAGCTTAAAGAGTAAGGGAAGAGAGATGCAAACACAAGATAACACTGAGACGTGTTATCGAAAAGGAAGCCAAAGAATTTGACAAAAAGCCTCTCCACAACCCTCCAAGTCAAAATGATTCACTACTGAATAAGTTGGAGTACAAGGATACCAAAAAGACCATGCAAGTCTAATCTACCCAAAGTACTTGAGCCCTCCAAACTCCAGCTACCAACGGACTTCTCGAAGTCTTATCTTCACTAGTTTCCCAGATCCCGCAATATCGCCTAATTGCATCAACCAAGCCTCATCGGCTTATTTTGGCAAATCTCAAATGTTTCCCAAACTCCAAATCACTCTCAATATTCTGAATAGGTGTGGGTTGTGTTTGGGTACAAATCTCCTCTCAAAGTATAACAATGGGAGATGGAAAAGAGAAGAGACTAACAAGATTTCTCTATTGAGGATGAGTAGCTCTCTCTAACAAGGTGGGTGTGTTGTAGAAACCTCTGTAGGGTTTTCTTCTAAATAGTCTCATTGAAATTTTGTGGGTAATGAGGGCATATATAGTATGGGTGAAGGGTATAAAAGTCACACTAAAAATCCCAACTGTCAATGCATTTCGCGAGTCATCTCGCAAGTTGGCCAAGTCGCAAGATGAGTCACGAAACACACTTACTCTTCAACTTCCAACATATGCTTCTTATGTGAATTCGCGAGATGCACCACTCACGAGCCATGTCGCGAGATCAACTTCTTGAGAAAATCTTCACCACTTAAGACTAAACGCATTACAAATCCCACAAAATACAAGGAAATAAATTAATGAAATTACAACACTTTTTATCATGGAATAAAGCCAACATAAATGTTATGTGGAAAATCATAACTTAACAACATGTTTGGATTGAGATGAGAAGGAAGGGAGGGAGAGTGGAAGAGAGGAGAGTAGAGTTGACTAAAAATAGACTAATTTTGGGTCAATTCCACTCTACTCTACTCCCCCTTCTTCTCCCTCATTCTAAACGGACCATTAATGAATGGATCTACCAAGTTTCAACTCGACGATATATACACAACGGTGATAATACCATATATATATTAACAATTTTCTGACATATTTGTTTTTTAAGGGTGTGTTTGGATACTGCATATTTGCTAAAAACTGAAAACTGAAAAATTGAAAACACTGTAGCAAAATATTTTTCAAACAACCAAAACACTATTCACGTGTTTTGTGCAACTTGGCTGGTCCATGAACAGTGCCATGGGACCAACCAAACGCAAACGCAAATGCTAAAGAAGCAATATGCAAACGCACACTAATTAAGCTAATATTCTATATAAACATGCATCCTATTTTGTAACAACCAATGACTTAGGTCCCTAATCCTAATGACAAAACAATATCTATTTTAAGTAAGCATGAATTAAAATATTAAAAAAAAAAGTAACTGACTTAAAATATTCAACTGATCATGGCTTGACAAGAGTGAAGAGCCATGCGAATGCAACTGGAGGCAGAATATTGTAAAATCATTTCTTTTGAGGATAATTATAGATTATCCACCTATGGTTTAGCCCGAATTTAACTTACCTACCTGTGGATTCATTTTTGACACTTTACCCACCTATGCTTCCCTCCATTACTACTCCGTAACCCACCTTCCTTTCAGACGTTATTCTAACACATTTTTTATCACAAACAAAACCCAAAACAGATCAAACACTCCCCTTTCTCCCAAAGTTAAATAGTTTCAGGCTTATGTGGCTAAAACTAAACATGAGAATTTGGAGTTTGGATGAGCCAAAGCAATTTAGATTTTAGACGAGAATGTTGTTTGTCTCATCAACTTGGAAAGACTAATCAGGCTCTCACTCTCTCACCTCCATTCTATGGCTGCTACAGTTTCACTCTCTTTCTCCTTAGATCCACAACCACAACACCACTACTTTTCCCACTTCAAACCCCACCAAACTCTTCCTTTCACTTCCTTACCTCTTTTCCCCAAATACTCACTTCTTACTATTGCTCAAACACAACCGCTATGCTTTCAAATCCTCTTCTTCTTCCTCCCACTCCACTCCTTCAACAACAGCAATAACAAGCTCTTCTTTCTTGAAGACCCATTTCAAACAGGTCTATTTCTAAGCAATGAAAAGCTTGAAAAGCTCAAACTCCTCAAGGATTTCAGGTATTATTAGGAACTGGAATCTGGGTCATTGTGGATTTGGGTGATGAGGGCAAAGGAGATGGACATAACAATTGCTTTGCTCCGTTTATTTGATTTAGGGATTGGGTTCTTTTGGTTATTGGGGTTTGAAAAATGGGATTTGAGGCATGGTTACTGATGGATCTATGGGTTTGGATGTGTGTGGGTGTGTTGATGTTTATATTTTGACTTGGGTTTTGGGGTTGTATTTTGATAGATCTATGGTTTGTACTGTGATGGTATGGGTGTGTTAGGGTTACTAGAGGTCCAAGATCTCACTTTTGGTGGGTTGCATTGTGGTGGATCTGGTGATTCCATGGGTTATGGGTTGTTGTTTAGCTTTGAAATTTTCACTTTGCTTCTATTATACCCAGTAAATCAAGTAATTTTTATTCTACTATTCACGATGTTGTGATTTTTTCTGGTGGGTTTGTTGTTTGGTTTGAAACCTTCCTCTCTCATATCTCTATTCCCTTGGTTAAGCTTTGCTGATCCTCGCCTTGGGTGCTACCAATGTATATCTAGTGGCTTTGTGTGAGTGAGATCTTGGATGTTGAAAATCAAAACTTTAGAAATTAAGTGCTGGAAATTGTTGATCCTCCCTGTTGTCATGTTGTAAACTATGTTATGCTTTGATTTTAATAAATTTCTTAGTTTAGGCACAAAAAATAAGTATAAGGAAGAAGACGAAGAACAGAAGCCTTTGAGAGAAAATATTTTAGTGGTTGATATTTGAGTTCTGTTGGGTGAGAGAGATTTTTAACTAGCAAGTATGGTTAGCGGTCAACCAGGATTTCAAACTAAAATCTTTAACTATGCCACTACTCTCTCTCTCTATCTCTCTCTCTCTCTCTCTCTCTCTCTCTCTCTCTCTCATGGTTTTGCTTGATTTGATTTGTATTAGTTTTCAAGGTGTGTTCGTGTATGTTCTTCATGTTTGTGAATTGTGAGAAACCAATACCATATTTTAATCTTGTTTTTCTTATTTTGGGAGGAGAGAGACATAATATGGGTGTTAAAAGACTTATTTACCCCTCTTTTTTAACAGAGGTGGGTAACAGAGACTAAACGGAAGTAACCTTAGGTGGATAAAGTGTCAAAAATGAAATCACGAGTAAGTTAAATTCGGGCTAAATCATAAGTGGGTAATCTGTAATTATCCTTTTCTTTTTAGAGTAAAAGGATTGATGTTGCTCTTGGTTTTTAGTGACTTTTTGAAAATGTCACTACAGATTTTTAACACAGTTAAAGACTTATATATGGCAACGTTTTTAAAAACATCACAGCAGACCTACAGTGACCATGCTATAGCGACATTTTTGAATGTCGCAAAAAAAACACTGCAATAGACTATTTGTGTCTACAACAACTTTTTTTTTTGTTTTTTGCGACGTTTTACAAACTTCCACCTAAACCTATTCTTTTTGCAGTGATAATTCTTATTAATCTCTTTGGATTTTTGATCAAATAATAATGTTCAACTTTCTGTCGTTGGAAATGTTTCAATTTTTTATGAATAAATTTTTCGACGAGATAGACTTGCCATGCCATCGAAAAACTTATTTTGTAAAATGGAAATTATTGTCTATTGAAAAAGTTTTGTCATAATTAACAATCTTTCCAGTACTTGTTTTAAGATTAGTTTTAAATTTATTGTTCTCGTCAACATATTTCCCTTTTGAGCTCTTTAGGGAAAGCAACTTATTATCATGAATTCGAGTTTCCTCTTCAGTCCGTAAATTTATGTTTCAAAATTTGCTCAATGATGATATCTTTTACACAAATTATTTTGGAATAAAACTTTAATATGGTCGCACATCGTGCTAGCTCTAAAATGGGTATTTGTTGACGAGTAGCATATAAACGGTTGTCGTGCAAACCGTCCATAATAATGACTAGTAAGAGTATGGACGAGTGTAAATGCATTAATTCTAGACAATATTCAATGATTGAGTGATAAATGAGCGCGAAACCATTACTACTGTCCAATAATGTATATTTAAATAACCGTTATGGAGAGTAAAAGGCCGGGATTAAGTGGTCATCATTGCGCCATAGCTCCTCCAATTGTAGTACAACATTACACATAGCATTTATTCACACAGAGGCTATATAAAGCCAAGAAAGCCAGGTAAATGATTCATACAAACACATACATACACAAATCGCTCTACAGATTACTTATTTCTAAAGAGTTTAAGCTAATTTAAGTATCGAATGGTCCTTGGCAGGCCCCAAACCGGTGTCATTATGCACTTAGTATTTTCTCTTACATAGGTTCTCCAGGTCGTCCATCGTACTAACGAGAAACATACTGACGAGGCAAAATCTTGCTTTATCATTTGTCAAAGATTATTTTGGGTGGATTCTTATCGTGCAATTGCCAGGTGCAACTAAATTTTCATAACTAAGTTTGCTTAATTAGCTATCAAGATCTAAATATTTTTTGCAGGAAAAAAATATTTTATGGCTTTTATTCTTCACAAATCACAGTACCTACCCAAAGTGAAGAGTAGAATATTAATTATCAAATTTGTGTTTTATTCCTCTCTCTCTCTCTCTCTCTCTCTCTCTCTCTCTCTCTCTCATACACACGCATGCATGCACACATTGGCCCTCATGGCTGGAGTATATATATTATGCCCAAAAGAGAGTTGAAGAGGTATACACCAACAATCATGGTAGTATCACTAATAATTATAGTAACAACAACAACAACATCACTTAGTTTAAAGAAAACCTCTATACCTTAGGGCAACATTTAAAAACGTTCTTAGGAGGCAAACGACCCTGGCGGTATTTGACCTCAGAATCTCATGTAATACACATTATGGTTTAAAGTAAACCTAATAGTTGGTGCTTAAATAGCTGTCTACAAACAAGCTCAAATTAATTAAAGTAAAATGACAATTTTGCATTGGATGGTTTGTTTGGTTAGCTGGGTTTTAGGTTAGGTTATATCATATTCGTTACTTGAGCCCAACTTGTTTTAAACAGATTGATGATGGAGATATTAAGCCAACTGAGCTGATCTTAACAATTGAAGTTTTGATGAAGTATTTAACAGGGGCCACAGGGCCTCCCTTAAGCAATAATAAGCTTTACAGTTTATTAGTTCTGTGAAGCGTCGAGTCGAAGTGTCACTGAATCTACAATATTAATATTATACATTCATTAAAATAGATAGGGCCCTAAAGAAAAGAGATTAGGCTACAGTAATTTAAAATTTATTTATTTATTTATTTATTTAATTGCTTCTAATAAGTGAGTGAGAATCGAGTAATGTAGCTTGGTTAAAAGACTATTGACAAATTCTTATAAAATTATATATATATATATATATATATATATATATTGATGATGCCGAAAAAATACCAGTAAGTTGCAAGCACTCCCAAACCGAAACAACATCTGCAAAAAGAAAAGAGAGGACCTAACAGAGAGCACCGGTGTGGTGCCGGCCAAAAACCCTCCGAAGGTTAAGTTAGAGTCTTTTTCACAACCCTAGAGTGCCAGAGTCGAGTTAATTATGCGTACCTTGGTTTATGAGGGTTTTGGGGTATTTATAGTAGTGTAGGGCCGAAATATGCACCTTGGCGAAGAAGTACTTTCCTACTAGGAGAGTAATTTGTGAATTTTGCGTATCTCTTAGAGTTCTTTTCCTTATAGGAATCTTCTCAATTAGGGCTAAACGTGTAGCTCAAGAGTTCTCCTTGTGGCGTATGTGTGGAGGTCAAGCAAAGCCATATCAAACTTATCGCGAGACACAAGTTGATTCCGATTAGGAGTGCATGGAGCCTTATCAATAATAACGGAGACCAAATGCTACAACCATCCACTACACGTCCTTGTAGCTTTTACCCGTCGACCCTCCTTATGTCAACACCGCTCCATCGTGATTAATGAAGAAAGATCCGTCTCATATTTGATCCTCTTCAGTTGCCCCTTCACTACTTGGGTCCGTCGCTACAGACTAGACGGACTCATGGAGTGGCAGTCTTCCTTTCTCATGGCCACATATCGAGACAAACGGATCTGGGTTATTTATGACAATGGACACGCGGCCTGCATTGATTGGCTATTCACAGTAAGCGAGGCATCCCTTCGTATTCTGTGCCCTTTGCTCTATAAAAGCTTGCCTTTTCTTCCTTCATTCTCACCTTCTTATAAAAAATTTGCAATCAGAGCGCTACTGTCATTTATATTGCGCATTTGTTTCGTCCTGCTAACATATCTGTCATATCGTGTTGCTTGACCTCGACCCAGTATGTGCTCTGAACTCTTTCTTTTTTTTTTATGCACTTTCTGTAGATCCGTCAGTGTCTTAGGTTTTACCGTCATATGTAGGTAATGTCTAGTGCGTCAAGTAATCAATCGTTTGTCCATGACGGGGCGGGCTACGATGAGGGATTCCCGTCAGGTCAAAGAGATCCTGACACTTCAAGTGAAGAAAGGAATCCGTCCGCTACCTCTCCTTCCTTAGACGATGAAGGTTTGGAGTCGGATAGTTCGGTGGAGTCTTCAAGCGATAACCTAGACGGTGTCGATCCCCCTGTTCAATCTGTGATCGGTCCGGATGGTCTTAGGGAGTTCGTCCTGCTACCCCTATGGACGGTCAATGATTTTAGATCCACAGTCACAGAATCCCATTTCAAAACAATTAAGGCCAAGTACCAAATTCCTAACAACGTCCGTATCCGTCTTCCCCACAAGTCTGAGAAATGTTACTACAGGGGGGTCGACGGTGTTGGGATCTATGAGCAAGCACTGAAGGCAGGGCTCAGATTTCCTTTAAGCTCTCTCCACCGTCTGACTACTTCAATATCTTGGTCTATCCGTCACACAAATCTCCCCAAACGCCTGGAGGGTCTTCATAGGCGTGGAGGTCTTGTACGGAGCCATGTCAAACGGTGCACAAAGGTTGACAGTGGAAGAATTCTTTCACTGTTACCGTCCCACGGAGATTATAAAGTCAAAGGGTATGTATAGTTTTGTAGCTAGGAGCCCGTTGTTGAGGCTTGTCTGTGATACACCTGACTCCAATAGGGACTGGAAGAGTAGGTATTTTTTCTTGGAAGGGGACGAGTGGATGTGTCGTCCAGGGGATACCACATATATGCCTGTCGACACAACATGGGGCATAATGCCTCCGTCGGGTATGCAATTGCTTTAGTTCTCGCGTGTTCAAACACTTTATTTTTGTAAGTTATTCTAACCGTCTTCTTTTGCAGCTCGAGACCGTCCGCAAGTTTCTTTGGAGGAGTGGAGCTTCCTTGAGAGGATTTTCAACAAGACGAAGCTTGAAGAGAGGACTTGGGCACAATTAGTCAACCTCGACACACTCTACTGGTATTATGAAGGCCCCGAATCGACCTCTGCTGCCAGTCGTTATGACAGTAGAGTTCGCAAACGTAAGCCTGTCATAAACACTTTCAGCCTCTTTTACTCATTCTTTTCTAACGCTGCACATCCGTCTTTTATTTGCAGAAATGGACGCTGCCAAGAGAAGAGCCTTCATCAAACAGCAAGCAGCAAAGAAGAAACAAGAGGTCGGTCAACAAGCTAAGGGGACGGGTCCATCTGTTCCGTCAAAACGGAACCAACAGGAGAAGATGGACCGTCTACCAAAGAAGTAGAAGACCACCCCTGAGCCTGTCGTAGCGCTGAAGGCCGAAACCAAGAGGACGGTCACTCCCGTGAAGCATGGAAAGGGTAAAGGTTTAATGAAGGGTCCAGCTCATACTGGTGAGAAACCACCCGTCCTCCTTCGAGAAGACTCAGAATACGCCTTGGAAAAACTCTCGTCCATCATGACCGCTGATGATTATGAGGACCTCGGCAACCACGCTACGGAGGCGATGGGAGAGACGGGCCTCTTCACTATTGCTGAGGTATTTCAAACCCGTTCTCAAACTTGAAACCGCCCTTTCTTATCCGTCGTTTACATGATATTTATTTGTACTTTGTTTTCCGGCCATGCTGATGACGAAGGGGCTAATGGGTCGTTGTCTGAATCATGAGACAACTTTGGACCGTCTTAGGAGGAAGAATAAGATGATGGAGGACGAGCTTCATGATCTAAAGACCTAGAAGATCAACATGGAGAGAAAACTCAACTGCTCGGAGCAAGTTAGAGTAGAGCTAGAGAAGCAGACGGAGCAGCTGGCGTAAATTCTAAAGGACAAGGAAAAGGAGGTGACGGACGCTAAGACTCAGCTTCGTGATGCTAAAGAAGCGGCGATCCGGGAGTATCGTGACTCCGACCTTCTTTTAACAGAGCTTAGGAGCTCCTTTGCTGACAGATTCAACGATGCCCTCCGTCAGGTCAAGGCCTCGTATCCCAATCTGGACGTGTCCCATGTCTCTATAGACGCTCAAGGGCAGACACTAGCTCAATCCGTCCACTCCGAGAGTACAGAAGATGTGTTTTCCGTCACTGCTCCTCCTACGGACGAAGGCCAGACTCTTCCTCAAGATCAACCAGACGACAACCAGAAAATTGAAAGCACTTCCCCCAAGCATCAGCAGTAGTAGTTTTTTTTTTTTTTTTTTTTTGTGGAATGTGAAGGACAAAAATTTAATCCGTTGTAATTTGTTTTGTTGAACCGTCGTAACTTGTTTGTGGACGTATTTTTTACAAGATTTAACTAGCTTATTCGCTTGCTTTTATCCGTCGTGCATTTTAATTTATTGCTCATACAGTAGATAATCTAATCATGTCACAGGGTTCCGTCCAATTGTGAATTGTATGCAATTAAGACATCTTTTATCTACGATGTTCGTCCATCTCACAACTTGACTTGTACATTTCATCCTTGAGAGGATGATCCGTCCATATTTTGGACAAATCTATACTTTTGGATGACCCGTCCATTATGTGGACAGTACCCTTTTATTCGTATTGGATTACCTGTCCACCATGTGGAATTATATTTTCATCCTTGTAGGATGATCCGTCCACTATGCGGACTTAATTGATTTTTATCTATTTTGGATGATCCATCCACTTTGTGGACTTGATAGGTTTTTATCCGTTTTGGATGATCCGTCCATTATGTGGATTTTAACAAAGATCCGTCCACTATGTGGACTTGATAAATTTTCATCCGTTTTGGATGATCCGTCCATTATGTGGATTTCAACAAAGATCCGTTCACTATGTGGACTTGATAAATTTTCATCAATTTTGGATGATCCGTCCACTTTGTAGACTTAGTAGAGATTCGTCCACTATGTGGACTTGATAAATTTTTATCTATTTTGGATGATTCGTCCACTTTGTGGACTTAGTAGAGATTCGTCCACTATGTGGACTTGATATATTTTCATCCATTTTGGATGATCCGTCCACTTTGTGGTCATAGTAGAGATTCGTCCACTATGTAGACTTGATAAATTTTTATCCATTTTGGATGATTCGTCCACTTTGTGGACTTAGTAGAGATCTGTCCACTATGTGGACTTGATAAATTTTCATCCATTTTGGATGATCCGTCCACTTTGTGGACTTAGTAGAGATTCGTCCACAATGTGGACTTGATAAATTTTCATCCATTTTGGATGATCCGTCCACTTTGTGGACTTAGTAGAGATTCGTCCACTATGTGGACTTGATAAATTTCATCCATTTTGGATGATTCGTCCACTTTGTGGACTTAGTAGAGATCCGTCCACTATGTGGACTTGATAAACTTTCATCCATTTTGGATGATCCGTCCACTTTGTGGACTTGGTAGATTTTTGAGCCAAACACATTTCATACGTTCTGAATAAAACTCCTTTTATTATAATTTGACTGGTAAACTATATTGTTCATAGAAAATAAAAACTTTGACTTTAGTAAGTGGAAATTATGACTGTCTAAGAAATAAACTGGAAATGAAGAGGTAAACATTGCTGTTTTCTTTGCCCTTTGTTTACTGGTAGTATTTTTTCAGGTGCTCTGTATTCCATGGATGGCTCAGCTTTCTTCTGTCTAGCGTCTCTAAATAGTAGGTTCCCTTCCTATGCCATGAAATGATTCTGTATGGTCCTTCCCAGTTAAGGCCCAGTTTTTCTTGGGAGGCATCCCTCGTAGCGCCGAGTACTTTTCGTAAGACCAGATCTCCCACTTGGAAATCCCTGTGCCTAACCTTGGAGTTGTAATGCTTTGCCATCATGTCTTGGTATTGCACTAGTCTCTGTGCAGCTGCTGCCCTGGCTTCGTCTACAAGGTCGAGTTGTACACGCAAAGCTTCGTCATTCTTACTCTCATCGTAGTTTTCCACACGGTAGCTTGTTAATCCTACTTCTGCCGGTATGAGGGCCTCAGTATCATACGCCAATCGAAACGGTGTCTCTCCTGTTGATGTTCTCGTTGTTGTCCTGTATGCCCATAAAACACTTGGTAATTCGTCCGGCCATATGCCCTTTGCCTCCTCGAGCCGGGTCTTGATAATCTTCAACAAGGACCGGTTCGTGACTTCAACTTGTTCCTTGGCCTGCGGGTGGACGGGCGATGAGTAGTGATTCTTGATCCCAAGCAGAGAACAGAAGTCTCTGAATGTGTCATTGTCGAATTGTTTTCCGTTGTCGAAAACCAGCACCCTCGGAATTCCATATCTGCAAATAATACTTCTCCATACAAAATTACGGATATTCTTTTCCGTGATAGTGGCCAGAGCCTCTGCTTCCACCCATTTGGTGAAGTAGTCAATACCAACCACTAAGAACTTTAGTTGCCTTACCGCCGTCGGGAAAGGACCCATGATGTCTAATCCCCATTATGCAAAGGGCCATGGAGCCGTCATAGGGGTAAGTTCTTCCGTTGGTTGCCTTATAAAATTACCAAATCGTTGGCACTTGTCGCAAGCTCTAACATATGTGTGGGCATCCTTCTGCATTGTTGGCCAGTAGTATCCTGCTCGAAGTAGTTTGTGCACCAAAGACCTTGAGCCAGAATGGTTTCCACAAACTCCTTCATGGACCTCCCTCATCACGTAGTCTGCTTCTGCACAGCCGAGGCATTTTAAATATGGTCAGGAGAATCCTCTTTTATATAGGACGTCTTTAATCAAGACGAACCGGGCAGCTTTAACCTTCAACTTCCTTGCGTCTTCTTTGTTATCGGGCAGCTTGCCTTCCTTGAGATACGCCATTATTGGAGCCGTCCAACAACACTCATTGCTTACCTCCTGCATGCTAATGTCATCTAATAATGATAAAAGCTGGACAAAGGACAATACTTGTTCAGGGATGATCATGGGTTCGGCCGAAGCTGCCTTTATGAGTCAGTCCGCTTCTTGGTTCTCCTCTCTTAGGATTTGAATCATCGTGAATTAGAGGTTATTCGTTCGACCCTTCACTTCCCCAAGATACCTTTTCATCCTCTCATTCTTGCAATCATAGCTCCCATTAATCTGACTGGCCACAATTTGAGAATCGGAGTAGACGATCGCCCTCTTAGCTCCTGCCGCTATCGCAAGCTCCAGCCCCGCAACCAAGGTCTCGTATTCCGCTTCGTTGTTAGTAGTGGTGAAGTCCAGATGGATCATGCATTCGATCTTGTCTTCTTCTGGGGTGTGGAGTACAACTCCAACACCTCTAGCGTGCTTATTGGAAGATCCGTCTGTATGAATTCTCCATATGGGCGTCTTTTTTGCCCCCTGCTCCTTTGCGGTAGTGAATTCAGCAACGAAGTCTGCCAATATCTGTCCTTTCATTGCTATCCGTGGCTGATATTGGATATCGAATTCACTTAGCTCGATTGCCCATAGCGCCATCTGTCCAGCAGTTTCGGGACTGCTCATTGCTCTCCGTAAGGGTTTATCTGTCAGGACATTTATGGTGTGTGCTTGAAAGTATGGCTTGAGCTTCCGGGCCGCAGTCACAAGAGCAAATGTGAGTTTTTCCATCTGAGGGTATCTTTCTTCTGCTCCTCTCAGTGCCCGGCTTATAAAGTACACAGGCTTTTGTACCTTTCCTTCTTCTCTAATGAGAGCTGCACTGACTGCAGCGGAGGAGACAGCAAGGTACAGGAACAATTCTTCCCCTGGCATAAATGGGCTAAGCAACGGCGAAGCGGAGAGATACATCTTTAATTCTTCAAATGCCTTCTGGCACTCGTCTGTCCATTCGAATGATCTCTTCAGTGTGCGGAAGAATGGGAGGCATTTGTCCGTTGCTCTTGATACGAACCTGTTCAAGGCTGCTATCTTCCCGGTCAAGCTTTGTACTTCCTTTATCGTCCTTGGAGGAGATAGTTCCATAATCACCTTTACTTTCTCTGGGTTAACTTCGATGCCCCTCTAGGATACCATAAATCCCAAGAATTTTCCTGCGGTTACTTCGAACGCGCATTTGTTCGGATTTAGCTTCATTTTGTATGTCCGAAGAGTATTGAAAGTCTCCTGGAGGTCCCTCAGATGATCAGACACCTTTACGCTTTTTACCAACATATCATCCACGTAAACCTGCACGTTTCTGCCAATTTGGTGCGCGAACATCTTGTTCATCACTCTCTGATATGTAGCTCCCGCGTTTTTAAGCTCGAAAGGCATTACCTTGTAGCAAAAAAGCCCCTAACTCGTTACAAACGAGGTTTTCTCCTGATCAGTCTTTTCCAATTTGATCTGGTTGTAGCCGGAGAAGGCATCCATGAAGCTCAAAAGTTCATGTCTTACGGTGGAGTCTACTAGGGTGTCAATACGTGGGAGTGGGTAACTATCCTTAGGGCAGGCCCTATTCAGATCCGTGAAGTCGACACATTCTCCACTTCCTGTTGGCCTTCTTGACCATTACTACATTTGCCAACCAATTTGGGTAGTACACCTCGCGTAAGAAGTCTGCTTCTTGTAGCTTCCGTACTTCTTCTACTATGGCTCGATCTCATTCGGGGGCGAACACTCGCTTCTTCTGTCGAACAGGAGAGAAAGAGGGTGACACGTTCAACCTGTGAACTATGACTGTTGGATCTATTCCCGGCATATCCTCGTGACTCCATGCAAAAAATCTTGGTTTTCTTTGAGGAATAATGCGAGCGCTTGTCGAACTGTTTGGTTGGCGAGGGTGCCTATTCTGGTTGTTCAGTCGGGCCTAGAATCATCCAATTGTACTTCTTCTAACTCTTCCACCGGTTCTGCCACTGTTCTTTGTTCCTCGATGCTCATTGCTTGTAGGTGGTCATTCATTTCCATCATGGCGATGTAACATTCCCGTGCAGCCACCTAATTTCCACGCAGCTCTCCAACTTCGTATTCAGTAGGGAATTTGACCATTAGATGGTAGGTAGAGGTGACAGCCTTCCATGCATTGAGAGTGGGCTGTCCGAGGATGGCGTTATACGCTGAAGAGCAGTCGACCACAAGAAAAGCTACATCTTTGGTTATTTGCTGTGGGTAATCTCTGACCGTCACAGACAACGTGACGATGCCTAAAGGATAGACCCTTGTTCCTCCGAAGCCAACAAGGGTTGCATTCGTTGGGATCAGTCGTTTTTTAGCAATCCCCATTTGCTGGAATGCGGGGTAGTAGAGGATATCTGCTGAGCTTCCGTTGTCCACCAAAACTAGATGCATGTTGTAGTCCCCTGCCCGTATGCTGACCACGAGCGCATCGTCATGTGGGTGGTGAAGGCGTCGCGCATCTTCTTCAGAAAACCCGATGCTGGGGCTATCTGTCGTGTCACTTTTAGTGAGGAACCTGTCGACTGGACGCTTTGAACCGTCCGCAAGTAGGTTTTTTTGGCCTTTATGGACGACCCTGCAGAAGTAGTGCCCCCTACAATCATCCGTATATCTCCTACAGGTGGTCTGGGACGCTCATTTTCCCATCAGGGATTTTGTTCTTGGAGTTGATCTGTTCTCTCCTTCCTCACGAACCTCTGCAACCTTCCTTGCCTAATGAGGGCTTCAATTTGTTGCTTTAAGTCATAACAGTCCGTCGTATCGTGGCCATGATCGCCATGAAAACGGCAGTATCTGTCTCTTGGCCTCTTGTTCGGATCTCCCTTCAGCTTGCCAGGAAACATCAAGGTTCCTTCATCTTTGATCTGCATTAACACTTGGTCAATTGGGGCTGTGAGGGGGGTGAAGTTCGTGAATCTTCCAGTAGGCGGTTTGGGTCGTCGATCTTCCCGTCGTTCTTTGGTTCTAGCCATTTTTCGTCCCTTGTCCGGTTGTGTATCTTCCTGCCGTTCCCTCTTTCTGAGTTTGTCCTCTCGAGCCAACAAGGCATCTTCTGCGTTCATATACTTCGTTGCCCTGTAAAACACTTCGGACATAGTCTTTGGGTCATTCTTGTACAGAGAAAACAGGAACTTACCCTTTCGCAGCCCGTTTGTGAATTCTGCCACAAGTATCTTGTCATCTGCCTCGTCTATCGAGAGGGCTTCCTTGTTAAAGCGGGCTATGTATGATCTTAAGGTCTCGTCTTCTCGTTGCCTAATGTTCAATAGACATACAGTAGACTTCTTATGCCGGTGACTCCTGATAAAGTGTGATACGAACTGTGCGCCTAATTCCTTAAAAGTGCTGATGGAATTAAGTGTCAGCCTATTGTACCAGTCCCTTGCAGGCCCTTTCAATGTGGTGAGAAAAGCCCTACACATGATTTCATCCGGTACGCCCTGAAGATACATTAAGGTCTTGAAAGATTCCAAGTGATCCAATGGGTCCTTGGATCCGTCGTATATCTCCACCTGAGACATGTGAAACTTTGGAGGAAGGGGGCATGAATTCACGAGCGCTGTGAAAGGCAAATCTGTTCTATGGACTAGGTCGTCCAGGTCGCTGGAGATTCATCCTCTGAGGGTGTTCATCATTACATCCATATGTTCCCTTATCTCCTGCATCTCGGCTGCTATGTGAGTTGGTAAAGTGTCCGAGATGGATGGCCAGTTGGTCTCCTGCCGCTCTGGTCTAGTCGGAGCGTTGCTACCCTCAGGCCCTTCAGCGTTCCTCTCCTCCGAACTAGCACCTTCCTGGTCTTCCTCTGGTGCACTTGGGTGTGCATTCCTTTGCCGCAGTTGTTCTTCCAAATCATGATTCTACTTGGTTAGGCGCTCAACCACCGCCGCGAGTGTTTGGACTTGCCTCTCTAGAGCTGTGGTGTGTGGTTCGTCACCTTGATGGTTGGTTGTTACCATCGATTGAGTGAGTACCATGCAAATTTTTGTCTTATGAATAGAGCAAAGGCTAAATAACTTTCCCACAGACAGCGCCAACTGATGATGCCGAAAAAATCACCAGTAAGTTGCAAACACTCTCAAACCGAAACAACACCTACAAAAAGAAAAGAGAGGACCTAACAGAGAGCACCGGTGTGGTGCCGGCCAAAAACCCTCCGAATGTCAAGTTAGAGTCTTTTTCACAACGCTAAAATGCCAGAGTCGAGTTAATTATGCGTACCTTGGTTTATGAGGGCTTTGGGGTATTTATAGTAGTGTAGGGCCGAAATATGCATCTTGGCAAAGAAGTACTTTCCTACTAGGAGAGTAATTTGTGGATTTTGCGTATCTCTTAGAGTTCTTTTCCTTATAGGAATCTTCTCAATTAGGGCTAAACGTGTAGCTCAAGAATTCTCCTTATAGCGTATGTGTAGAGGTCAAGCAAAGCCATATTAAACTTATCGCGAGACACAAGTTGATTCCGATTAGGAGTGCATGAAGCCTTATCAATACTGACGGAGACCAAATGCTACAACCGTCCACTACACGTCCTTGTAGCTTTTACCCGTTGACCCTCCTTATGTTAACACCGCTCCGTCGTGATTGATGAAGAAAGATCCGTCTCATATTTGATCCTCTTCATATATATATATATATATATATAATTTCAATACTAAATTTCATTAATCAAGTTTTAGAGAATATAATTGCTTAAGTTTGCGTGTGGATACTTTTTTCTTTTACCTTCCCTTATTGCTAGCAAACAAAGGAAAGGGGGAAAAAAAAGAAACAAAAATCTGCTTTGGCTTTCTTGCACTCTTAACGACAAAAAACGTGTGGGATTTAAGTTTGGAGCTTTAAATTAGTCAGGCCTAGCTTGCAGCTTCATTGTTCCCATGAATTATGAATCGGATAAAAATGACATGAGAAATCCACAAATTATAGAGAATCTGTGGTAGGAGAGCGGGCCATATATATATATATATATATATATATATATATAACGACGTTGAAAGTAAAAACTTAAATTTAGCCTATATATAGATCGAAGTATTTTTTTTTTTATGAGAAAAATTTATAGATCGAAGTTGAGAGAACCCACAGAAATCTTCACCAACCTTAACAAGCAAAGCAAGCGCAGCGGTGCCGATTTAAACCAGTAGTGGGTCCAGATCGGCCATGATTTCTTTGTTAAAAAAAAAAAGAAAAAAAAAAAAGGAAGTCCTTTCTATTTGGGAATGTCACATTAGATGCGTGATTTCTATGATTTGAACCTACCTCATCGATGATTCAATAAATATCCCTCTTATTAATGGAGGGGGACATTTTGGAATGTGACCTCAACCTCATCATTGACCATTTTCAAAAGAAAACTATCAAGCAAATATGCTCAAAAACAAAAATTAATAATATATTAATATTTTTACAATTCACGGTTTATACTTTATATTGATAAGGGTAAAATTGAAATATTAATGCTCACCCATGACAAGGCAAAAGACGACGGTCATAATAAGGTCGTCAACGTTGCTCATAACAGATGACAATAGTGTAACGTCTATGGCTCCACACCGAAGCTGACGACCTTACCATGACGACAACACAGGAAGTTAATAGGGATAAGTTGAAGGGAATAAGCAAACATCTGACGAATCTGACGTGGCTTTACCTGATCTCCACGCATGCGTGTGTAAGGAAACATCTTGTGCTCCACACTTAACCCTAATCAAGAATATTCTTACAAGGAAAGAACTCTAGGAGATACACGAATTAAAGAGGTTCTCTCCTATAAGGAAAGAACTTCTGAACCAAGGCACAGATGTCAACCCTACACTACTATAAAAACTCCAAAATCCTCACAGACAAAGGTACGCATAATTTACCCTAACTCTGGCACTCTAGAGTTGGAAAACAAAAGATTTCTCTAACTTGACCGCCGGAGAGTTTTTGGCCGGTACCACACCGATACTCTTCGTAGGTTCTTCTTCTTCCCTTTGTGTTGTGCAGGTCCTACTTGGAGCACGGCGTGTGGCTCACTGACGATTTTCGGCATCATCATATATTATACGAAAAATAAAACAATTCTTTGTTTCTTCCTCTTGTACATTAAGATTCCAGTCTCAAAAATTCGTATCTTTAATATGAAATATTAAATTACTAAATGAAAAATATTAATCAAACTTAAATTAAAATTAACAAAAACACAACCCATAAACTTAAATTAAACCCAAACACAAACAAACGAAAAAAAAATTCTCATATTAATACAAACAGAGCATAAACTGAGAATTCTAAAAAATTGTCTCAAATTAATACAAACAGAGTATAAACTAGGAATTACACTGTGCATAGACAATCTTACTGCTTATTCTGATATTGTAAAATTGTAAACAGCTTTTTTAGACATGTTTGCACCAATAGCATCTCAAGTAATGAATTATTGGTTATACACGTTTATGCCTTTATGGATATAGCACACACCAAAACTAGTCTTGATATAGGGTTTTAAGGTCCACAAAGTTCCACACAAAACCAAATTGAACAACATCAACATCAACATGAACTAAATTTTCAACCAACCCAAATAAATTAAAAGAGCAATAAAAAGTTGCAATAAGTTGGAATAGAAAACATAATGAGTTAGGTTAGGGGAAAAAAAAAAAGCTTTATTTTGTAAATTATTTTTAACTTTTTTTTTAATGAATAACTTTATCATAACAAAGTCTGCCTCATATTGATTTTTATAAACTAATTATTTAGTCAACTTAGAAAGGGAAAAAAAAAAGCATGAACAATAAGTTTAAACTACTAGGCAAATACAATGAGATAAAAAATAAAACAATTTAGCAAATCTCAAAACCAAAGACAAATGCATTAATTTACAATAAGCAACACTATTGATGAGAATCAATAAGCATTCAAGGATCCATTATATGTTCCAATTGGGCTTTTTACAAGAGCAAGATCCAAGAAGATCAAAGAAGCACTTAATGGGCTGATTCTAACGCAAGACATTCCAAGCTTGGCCCAAAGAAGATGAAGGCGTAATAAATTTAATTCAAGCTATTAAGGGTTGATCTGGCTTAATTGGGTGTAATTTATGGCATGGATTAATGGCTGATTAACTTTCCAGCTCTATATCAGCTCTACTTTGTTGCGTACTATAATTCAGAAGAACTTGAAAAATTGGGAGGATTGTTTGCCATTCATTGAGTTTGCATATAATTGGAGTGTTCATTAAGGACCGTGTGGCTCACTGATGATTTTCAGCATCATCAATAGGCGTCGTCTGTGGGAAATTTAGTGACTTGTAAAGCCGTACTATTGCTTCCTAGACAAAGAGTTGCATGGTACTTACTCACTCGATGACGACCACCAACAACGCTCAAGGAGTCGAACCATGCACGACCGCACTCGAGAGACAAGTCCAAACTCTAGCCGCCGCCATGGAACGCCTCACCAAACATAACCAAGATTTGGAAAAGCAGCTACGCCAAAAGAATGCGGGCGCTAACACTTAGGAGGAAGACCAAGAAGGCACCTGCGCTGAGAGAAGGAACCAAGAAGGGTCAGAAGGTAGCAATGCCCTAAGCAGACCGGAACAGTGTGACACAAGCTGGCCATTCGTCATTGATACGGTTCCATCTCACATAGTCGCCAAGATGCAGATGATGAAGGAGCAAATGGACCTTATGATGAATGCCCTTAGAGGACAGGTGTCCAGCGACCTCGATGACTTGGTCCATCGAACTGATTCGCCATTCACAGCATCCGTCACTTTCCCCCTTCCACTGAAGTTTCGTATGCCACAGGTGGAAAATTACGTCGGATCCAAGGACCCCTTAGATCACTTGGAGTCTTTCAAGACCCTGATGCACCTTCAAGGGGTGCTAGATGAGATCATGTGCAGAGTGTTCCCCACCACGCAGAAGGGACCTGCAAGAATTTGGTTCAGCAGGTTAACGCCTAACTCTATTGGTACCTTCAAGGAGTTAAGCGTCCAGTTCGCCTATCACTTTATCGGGGGGCATGGGTATAAAAAGTCCACTGCATGCTTGATGAACATTAAGCAACGAGAGGATGAGACAATGAGGTCTTACATAGCTCGTTTCAACAAAGAGGCCCTCTCGATCGATGAAGCTGGTGACAAGATACTCGTGGCCGCTTTCATGAATGGGCTACGAAAGGGTAAGTTTTTATTCTCCTTATACAAGAACGACCCAAAAACCATGTCAGATATGCTGTACAGGGGCAACCAAGTACATGAACGCGGAAGACGCGTTGCTGGCTCGAGAAGAGAGGCCTAAGAAGAGAGAGAGACAGGAAGACGTACGGCAGGATAGGGGTGGAAGATGGCCAGGACTGGAGAGCGACGGGAGGACAGGCGTTCTAAGCCCCCCGTGGGAAAGTTTACAAGTTTTACCCCGCTGACTGCCCCGATCGACCAAGTCTTGATGCAGATCAAAGATGAAGGAGCTCTAACATTTCCCGGCAAGCTGAAGGGAGATCCTAATAAGAGGTCTAAGGACAAGTACTACCGCTTCCACCGTGACCACAATCATGACCCGACCGAATGCTACAATTTGAAGCAATAAATAGAAGCACTCATAAGACAAGGAAAGCTGCAGAGGTTTGTTAGCAAAGAAAGAACGGATCCACCACAAGAGCAGATCCCTCGGTGAGAAAATAAGCGTCCTAGGCCGCCCATAGGAGATATAAGAATGATAGTAGGGGGCGTTGCGGCCTCTGATTCATCCAAAAAGGCTCGTAAGACTTACCTCAGGATGGTTCAAAACGTCCAGCTAACAGACCTCGTACCCAAGATGGAACAGATCGACAATCCCGTCATTGAATTCTCAGAAGAAGATGTGCGATGTCTCCACCACCCGCACGACAATGCACTCGTTATTAACATCCGAGTAGGGGACTACAACATACACCGAGTCCTGATTAACAATGGCAGCTCAGTCGACATCCTCTACTACCCGGCATTCCAGCAGATGAGGATTGACAAGGAATGACTAGTTCCGACGAACACTCCGCTTGTTGGTTTTGGAGGAACAAGGGTATTCCCCCTTGGCGCTGTCACTTTGATCGTAACGGTAGGTGACTACCCCCAGTAGATCACTAAGAATGTAACGTTCCTTATGGTCGACTGCTCGTCCACTTACAACGCCATTATAGGGCGGCCTACCCTCAATTCGTGGAAGGCTGTAACCTCGACCTATAATTTAATGATCAAATTCCCTATTGACTACGGAGTAGGAGGACTGTGAGGAAATCAGGTGGCTGCACGCGAGTGTTACATAGCTATGATGGAAATGGACGACCATCTCCAGGCCATGAACATAGAAGAACATCAAACAGTGGTAGAGCCTATTGAAAGACTTGAAAAGATACTTCTTGATGATTCCCGACCAGAACGAACAACCAAGATTGGCACCCTCTCTAGCTCGATGGTCCGTCAAGCACTCACAACTTTCCTCAAAGAGAACCGGGACATATTTGCCTGGAGCAACGAAAACATACCAGGAATCGACCCGTCAATCATAGTGCACAAGTTGAATGTGTCGCCTTCCTTTCCACCCATCCGTCAGAAGAATCGGGTGTTCGCCCAAGAAAGAGACTGTGCTGTAGCGAAAGAACTCCACAAGTTACAAGAGGTAGGTTTCATTAGGGAAGTTTACTACCCCGACTGGCTGGCGAACGTCGGGATGATCAAGAAAAGCAATGGAAAATAGAGGATGTGCGTAGACTTCATGGACCTAAACAAAGCACGCTGCAAAGATAGCTACCCCTTCCCACAGGTCGACCTCCTGATGGACTCTACAACTAAACACCAACTGTTGAGCTTCATGGACGCGTTTTTAGGATATAACCAAATCCAAATGAACGAAGCAGATCAAGAGAAGACTTCATTCATAACTAGCCAGGGCCTTTTTTGTTACAAAGTCATGCCATTTCGCACAGCAGATTGGGAGAAATGTTCAAGTCTACGTCGACGACATGCTAGTAAAAAGCTGAAGGGAGGATGATGATATGAACTTCACCAACAATTTTGATATAACCCGATAACAATGATGGTTTGGAACCCCAAGATCGTTAGACAAGATTTGTTGAGCCTTGACCCGTCATCTAATCAGATGAAACACCAAGACTACGTTGGATTGAAAATGCCACACCAAGAATTCCTAAGAAACTCTCAAGAATCAAGGTGATAAGTTTGGTTGCTTGAACGCCACAAGATTAACTTGATAAGTTCAAGAGTTCTTTTAAGAACCAAAAGAAACACAAGACCTCACAAGGAGAATAGTTTTTCTGAAAAACCAAAATTGATTTTTAAAATTCGTACTACCCATCTATATACCTGGAACAACCCTCCAAGAATAGGCAAGTCATAATTACAGCTTTGAAAACAGCACAAAAATTAAGCAAAACAAGTTCCCACGTTTTTTTTTTTTTTTGGATTCTTGGACTTTTAAAGGCAGTCAAACAAGCTAAATGACTAGATTAATTTGCCTCTTCAAGTGCTTTGATGACATAGACTAAGCCTTGATTATTATCTGAGCCCACCTTGGTCTTTTCAGAATCAGCCAAATTCTCTTGGACTAGCCCATTTAGTGCTTCCTTAAAACGTTTAGCTCTAAGTCTTGTAATTGGGCCACTAGGAAGTGACAAAGGGTCATGTGCAAATTCAACTCCATTTCCACGTGTATGATCAGCATGACCAGCTCCTTGATTTGCATCATTCTCCCCCTCTTGAGAAGGATTTGTCCTCAAATCATCACATACATCAAAAGGAGACAAATCAGCAACATTAAAGCTTGCACTAACACCATACTCACCTAGTAAGTCAAGCTTGTAGGCATTATCATTGATGCGCTCCACTACTTGAAATGGTCCATCACCCCGTGGTAGGAGTTTTGAACGCCGTTTTTTTGGAAAACGATCCTTCCTGAAGTGCAACCAAACCCAATCTCCTGGTTCAAACACTACCTTCTTGCGTCCCTTATTGGCTTGATGGACATATTGTTGAGTCCTCCTTTCTATGTTCAGCCGTGCCTTTTCATGAATCATCTTTACAAATTCTACTTTCTTTTTGCCATCTAAGTTCACACATTCACTCAAAGGTAGAGAAGTTAAATCCAACGGTGACAATGGGTTAAAACCATAAACAATTTCAAATGGTGAAAACTTAGATGCAGAATGTATACTTCTATTGTAAGCAAATTCAACATGTGGCAAACAATCTTCCCATGTTTTCATGTTCTTTTTAATGATAGCACGCAACAAAGAAGACAAAGTTCTATTTACTACTTCAGTTTGACCATCCGTTTGTGGATGACAAGTAGTAGAAAACAACAACTTGGTTCCCAACTTTCCCCACAAAGTCTTCCAAAAGTAACTCAAAAACTTTGCATCCCTATCAGAAACGATGGTCCTAGGCATACCATGTATCCTAACAATTTCTTTGAAGAATAAATCAGTTATATATGATGCATCATCAGTTTTGTGACATGCAATGAAGTGTGCCATCTTGGAAAATCTATCTACCACCACAAAAACTGAATCTCTTCCCCTCTTAATCCTAGGTAAACCTAAAACAAAATCCATAGAAATATCAGTCCAAGGTTCACTAGGTATTGGCAAAGGGGTGTACAAACCATGGGGTTTCAACTTAGACTTAGCCTGTTTACACGTGATACACTTCTCACAGATTCTTTCCACATCTCATTTCATATGAGGCCAAAAAAAATGATCATGCAAAATTCCTAAAGTCTTAGCTACACCAAAATGACCCATCAAACCACCACCATGAGCTTCTCTCACAAGCAATTCACGCAAAGAACACCTAGGCACACACAGTTTATTCTCCCGAAACAAAAATCCCTCATGCCTATAAAACTTACCAAATGCCACTTTTTCACATGCATTGAACACATCACCAAAATCAGAATCTTGTGCATACAAATCCTTAATGTATTCAAAGCCAAGCATTTTTGTATCTAAAATGGAAAGTAAAGCATACCTTCGGGACAATGCATCAGCCACCACATTTTCCTTACCTCGCTTGTATTTGATCACATAAGGAAATGTTGCAATGAATTCTACCCACTTGGCATGGCGTTTGTTCAACCTTTGCTGCCCTTTCAAATGCTTCAAAGATTCATGATCTGTGTGAATCACAAATTCCTTTGGCTATAGGTAGTGTTGCCAATTTTCCAAAGCCCTTACCAAGGCATACATCTCCTTATCATAAGTGGGGTAATTTAGGGCTGCCCCACCCAACTTTTCACTGAAATAAGCAACTGGATGGCCTTCTTGCATCAAAACAGCTCCAATACCTATTCCTGAAGCATCACACTCAATTTCAAAAGTTTTAGCAAAGTTAGGTAAAACAAGCAAAGGTGCATTGGTTAACTTTTCTTTGATCTGATTAAATGCCTTTTCTTGTTCTTTCCCCCACTTAAACGGCACATTTTTCTTGATGACTTCAGTAAGAGGGGTGGCTAAGCTACTAAAATCACACACAAACCGTCTATAGAAACTAGCTAAGCTGTGGAAACTCCTCACTTGGCTGATTGTTGTAGGCGTTAGCCACTCTTGGATTGCCTTCACCTTTTCCTCGTCCACCTCAATTCCTCTTTTACTAACAACAAAACCAAGAAACACAAGCTTATCCGTACAAAATGTGCACTTTTTGAGGTTAGCAAATAATCTTTCTTTCCCTAGAATTTCCAAAACAAATTTCAAATACATTACATGTTCTTCCAAATTTTTGCTATAAATTAGGATATCATCAAAATACACAACTACAAATCTACCAATAAATGCACGTAGAACATGGTTCACCAAACGCATAAAAGTGCTTGGAGCATGTTAAGCCGAAAGGCATCACTAACCACTCATACAAACCATATTTAGTCTTAAAAGCAGTTTTCCATTCATCACCTTCCTTCATCCTAATATGATGGTAACCACTCTTAAGATCAATTTTTGTAAAGACACAAGAACTACGTAATTCATCTAGCATATCATCTAATCTAGGAATGGGATGAGGATATTTTACCGTTATGTTGTTGATGGCTCAGCAGTCAACACACATCCTCCATGTTCCATCCTTCTTAGGAACTAATAACACCGGGACCGCACAAGGACTCATGCTTTCACGCACGTATCCCTTCTCCAATAATTCACCTACTTGTCTCTGAAGTTCCTCGGTCTCCTCGAGATTACTCCTATAAGCAGGTCAGTTTGGAATTGATGCACCAGGTATGAAATCAATTTGATGTTCAATCCCTCGAATTGGAGGTAAACCATGAGGTACCTCTTCAGGAAGGACATCTTCAAACTCCTGCAAAAGAGAAACAATATTGCTCGGCAAAGTTCCGACAAAACCATTAGTACATAAAAGAGCGTCCTTGTACAGGAGTACAACAAGGGGCTGGTATGAAAATAATGCTCTCTTGATCTCACTTTTTTTTGCAATGTAATTGAAATTTTCCTCTCCTGCTCTCATTATAGCCGAAATCATCTCTCTTTCTTTTTCACTCTGATCAATGTTTTTCTCTCTTTTTTTTTTAACTTTTTTTTTTCAATTTCGGCCTTCCTTTCTTTTTCCTTTTTTTTTTTTTCATTTGATCTTTGTAACTTTAATTGGTCCTCCCTGACCTATTTTGGAGTTAATGGCACAAGCGTAATGGGTTGCCCTTAAAGAGTGAAAGAATACTTATTTGTGAATCCATCATGCTTAACCCTCCAATCATACTGCCATGGTCTTCCCAACAATAAATGGCATGCATGCATGGGAACCACATCACATAGCACCTCATCCTCATATTTGCCAATGGATAATGTCACCGACACTTGTCTTGTCACCTTGATTTCGCCACATTCATTCAGCCACTGAAGCCGGTAAGGTTGAGGATGTTTCAAGGTAGTTAAGGCCAATTTTTCCACCAAATAAGTGCTGGTTACGTTTGTGTAGCTCCCTCCATCAATAATGACACTGCAAACTTTGTTATTTACAAAGCACCGAGTATGAAACAAGTTCTCCCTTTGGTTACTTTCTTCCTCTTTAACCTGCACATTGAGGACTCGCCTTGTTACTAATAAATCTCCAACCACAGCATTTTGCTCATCATCGGCATCCTCCAAAGATGGCATGTCAACATTTTCTACTTCTTCCTCATTCTCTGACTCAAGCTCGCCTTGAGCATTTATCACCATCACCCTTTTGTTTACACACTGGCTGGCTATGTGTCTCCGCCCCTGACATTTAAAACACTTAATATCACAGGTTTTAGAACTCGAAGCCTCGGTGTTACCTAAAGTAGTGGCGGTCTTTGTGTTGGCACTCTTAGATGGTTCAAATTTTGGCTTATTTTGCAGCTGCTCGTCCCTTTTTGGAGCTGTCTTCCACTGACTGATCATAGGTTGTCCCCTCCTAGCCAATCCCTTTCGTTTGAATTGCTCCTCCACCTTTATGGCTTGATGCACCATATCCGTCAATTCAACATAGTGCAGCATCTCAACTATATCCAGAATCTCACGATTTAAACCGTGCAAGAACCTAGCCATTGTGGCTTCCCGGTCCTCTTCTACATTAGCCCAGATCATAGCTACCTCCATCTCCTTGTAATACTCATCCACACTCTTGGAACCTTGAGTTAACCTTTGCAACTTTTGATACAGCCCCCTATAATAGTGATTGGGTACAAGACGCTTCCTCATAAGCATTTTTATCTCCTCCCAAGTGTCCACAGGTGGCTCTCTATTCTTCCTCCTATTAATCAATAATTGATCCCACCACACAATGGCATAATCAGTAAATTCAATTGCAACCAACTTAACCTTCTTTATCTCCGAATAGTTGTGACAATCAAACACCATCTCCATTTTAGTTTCCCACTCCAAATAAACTTCAGGATCATTTTTTCCTTGAAAAGATGGGACTTTAATCTTTAGGTTTCCTAAATCATTATCCCTCCTAGGCCTACCCATCCTAGCTTCTCTATTCCCATACCCATGCTCAAACCTGCCTCGGTTCACATATGGCTCATCAACCTCCTCCGACTCCGCCTCTTCCTCAACATTCCGCCATGGAACATGCCCACCTTGCTGCCGGTTGTGCATGTCATGTTGCTGGCCTCTAGGAGTTCCCGCTTCTACCCTATCCAATCTCTCATGAATAGGTTCAATTTCAGCCCTCAACATACGCCTCATCTCCCCTAGCAGTGCTTGCATTTGGAGGTTCTGATGTTGTCGAAGTTCTTCGGTTGTGTCTTCTTCTTGATTATTGGCCATGTTTAAAAATCTGCAAAACAAGGTTAGAATCCTCACAGGCCCTCCCTCACGTGTTTCACTCAAGAATTGATACACTCGCACTCGTGTTTTCACTCTAAACGGCTTTTACCCTCTTATGGTCTCACACACTCTTGCCTTTTTCCACTCTTTTGTGTCGTCTTTAGTTCTTAATCGAACTTCAAGAAACTAATTCAAAATAATCCAGCAGTAATTTAGAATGATAAATAACCAAAACTCATCAAAAAGGTCAAGAACTTGAATAAGGTGAGGAACAAGATTGAGAAATTTTCTTTTCTTTTCTTTTCTTTTTCTTTTTTTTTTTGTTTTTTTTTTTTGTTTTTTGAGTGAGGAACAGGAAATAGAATGAAAATAAAAGATAGGCAAACTTATCTTAGAACCAAAGCTTTGATACCAAATGATATGAACTTCACCAACAATTGTGATGAAACCCGATAACAATGATGGTTTGGAACCCCCAGATCGTTAGACAAGATTTGTTGAGCCTTGACCGTCATCTAATCAGATAAAACACCAAGACTACGTTAGATTGAAAACGCCACACCAAGAATTCCTAAGAAACTCTCAAGAATCAAGGTGATAAGTTTGGTTGCTTGAACGCCACAAGATTAACTTGATAAATTCAAGAGTTCTTTTAAGAACCAAAAGGAACACAAGACCTCACAAGGAGAATAGTTTTTCTGAAAAACCAAAATTGATTTTTAAAATTCGTACTACCCATCTATATACCTGGAACAACCCTCCAAGAATAGGCAAGTCATAATTACAGCTTTGAAAACAGTACAAAAATTAAGCAAAACAAGTTCCCATTTTTTTTTTTTTTTTGGATTCTTGGACTTTTAAAGGCAGTCAAACAAGCTAAATGACTCGATTAATTTGCCTCTTCAAGTGCTTTGATGACATGGACTAAGCCTTGATTATTATCTGAGCCCACCTTGGTCTTTTCAGAATCAGCCCAATTCTCTTAGACTAGCCCATTTAGTGCTTCCTTGAAACGTTTAGCTCTAAGTCTTGTAATTGGGCTACTAGGAAGTGACAAAGGGTCATGTGCAAATTCAACTCCATTTCCACGTGTATGATCAGCATGACCAGCTCCTTGATTTGCATCAGATGACCACTTGGAAGATCTCAGGGAAACCTTTGACACCTTTCGCTCTTACAACATATAGCTCAACCCAAACAAGTGTGCATTTAGGGTAATGGGAGGAAAGTTCCTAGGATTCATGGTGTCTCAGAGGGGTATCGAGGCCAAATCAGACAAGATCCGGGCCATAATAGAGATGGCGCCCCCGAAAAATGTGAAAGAAGTACAAAACCTCAATGGCAAGGTAGCCGTTCTAAACAAGTTCGTGTCAAGAGAGACGGATAAGTGTCTACCTTTCTTCCGCACGGTGAAGAAATCTTTTGAATGGACAGTAGAGTGCTAGCAGACATTTGAAGACCTAAAGGCCTACCTCTCCTCTCCTTCGTTGTTAAGTCCCTCCCAACCTAGGAAAGAACTGTTCCTTTACTTAGCGGTATCCCTAGCTGCCGTCAGCGAGGCTTTAGTCAGAGAAGAAGACAAGGTGCAGAGACCTGTGTACTACACAAGTCAGGCACTTAGAGTCGTAGAGGAAAGATACCCACCAATGGAGAAGCTAGCCTTCACTTTAGTTACAGTAGCCCGTAAGCTTAAGCCATACTTCCAAGCTCACACGATGATCGTCCTGACTGACAAATCCTTACAACGAGCAATGAGCAATCCTGACGTTGCTAGACGGATGGCATTATGGGCAGTAGAGTTAAGTGAATTCGATATACAATACTGCCTGTGTACTGCCATAAAAGGGCAGGTGGTCGCTGACTTCATTGCGAAGTTCACCAATGCAAAAAACCAGGAGGCAGGAGAGTATCCACAATAAAGCATACATATTGACAGGTCGTCTAACGGACAGGCTGGTGGTGCAGGCATTGTCCTTCGTTCCCCAGAAGGGGACGAGATTGAATGCATGGTTTGTCTCGACTTCCCTACGACCAACAACAAAGCGAAGTACGAAGCTCTAATAGCAGGACTAGATCTCGCCAAGGCAATAGGAGCCACGAGTATGATTATCCATTGTGACTCCCAGGTCGTCACAAACCAAGTAAATGGCGATTATGAATGTAAGAGCGAGATGATGAAGAAGTACCTGGAGCAAGCAAAGAGAAGGGTGGACGACCTACAGGCCAAGATTTTTCAAATCCCCAGGGGAGAAAACGAGCAAGCCGACCATCTTGCCAAGGCCACATCAGTAGAACACATGGTCATCCCTGACAAGGTACTCTCCTTTATTTAGCTTTCGCCACTGATAGATGTCGTCAATGTGTAGGAAATGAGTTCCTAGAGCAATTGGACCACCCCTTTAGACTCCTATTTAAAAGACGGCATATTACCTGACGGTAAGGAAGCTGCAAGAAAGCTGATGGTTCAAGCAGCACGGTTCGTCTTAATAAAGGACCTGTATAAGAGGGGTTTCTCCCGACCGTACCTAAGATGTTTAGGACCCGGAGAAGCGGATTATGTCATGAGAGAAGTACACGAAGGGATCTGCAGCAATCACTCAATGTCGCGGTCATTGGTGCACAAATTGATTCGGGCTGGATATTATTGGCCGACTATGCAGAAGGATGCCCAGATTTATGTCAAAGCCTGTGACAAATGTCAAGGGTTTAACAACATCATCAGACAGCCGACGGAAGAACTGACCCTAATAACAGCTTCGTGGCCATTTGCCCAATGGGGACTAGACATCATTGGCCCATTCCCGATAGTAGTGAGACAGCTGAAGTTCCTAATAGTCGGCATAGACTACTTCACCAAATGGGTAGAAGCTGAAGCCTTGGCCGCCATCACGGAGAAAAACGTACGAAGCTTTGTTTGGAAGAACATCATTTGCAGGTACAAAATCCCTAGGGTCTTGGTCTCAGACAACGGGAAGCAATTCCACAATGACTCCTTCAAGGACTTTTGCTCACAGTTAGGGATTAGGAACCACTACTCCTCCCCTGCCCATCCTCAAGCCAACGGATAAGTTGAGGTCACGAATCGATCCTTGCTTCAAATTATCAAGACTCAACTCGAGGGGACAAAGGGTGTATGGCCAAAGGAGTTGCCCAGCGTACTATGGGCGTACAGGACGACAGACAGAACCCCTACAAGAGAAACGCCATTTCGACTGGCATATGAAAGTGAGGCAGTCATCCCAGCTAAGGTCGGGCTCACAAGCTGCAGGGTGGACAATCACAACGAGGGGAGGAACGATTAGGCCATACGTCTACAACTTGACCTAGTTAACGAAGTTAAGGTGACAGCTGAACAGAGACTCGCACGATACCAAGACCTCATAGCCAAACGCTACAACTCCCGAGTCAAACACCGAGACTTCAAAATTGGAGACCTCATCTTGAGGAAAGTAATGGGAGCCGCTAGAAACCTTGCACAAGGAAAACTTGGCCCAAACTGGGAAGGACCCTACAGAATCACATCATGGCTAAGGAAAGGCACCTATCACTTGGAAACACTAGACGGACAGAAAAGCAACACTCCTCATTCTCCAATTTATTTTAGTTAATTTTTGATACAGTACTTTTTAAGCCCATAGGGCCGGTCTTTTTCTTTAAAGAACAATTTTTCTACATACATTTATCATAATGAGAGGAGTTTATTTAGAAATAACTGGTGTGTCTATCTATTTCTACATGTTTATTCTACATGCTTAACAAGTCCATAAATGGACGGATTCGTTAGTCCATAGGTAGATGGATTTGTAATTAAGACCAAAAGTGGACGACCTTATCATGTGAGGATGAGTCAATATGAAGTCCACGAGTGGAAGAATTCACTATTAAGTCCACAGGTGGACGAATCCATGATTACGTCCATTAAGTTAATGAATTCATCCCACAAGGATTGCCTAATATTATCAAGTCTACAAGGGGATGGATCCATAACTAAAGTGGACGGATCCATAATTAAGTGGACGGGTTCATGACTTAGTCCATAAGTGGACAAGTTCATCCTATAAGAATAAATTAATATTAGTCCACAAATGGACAGATCCATAGTTGAGTCCATAAGTGGACGAATTTATTTTAAGCCCACAAAAGTGGAGGAGTTTATCAAGTTCACAAAAGTGGACGAGTTTATCAAGTCCACAAAAGTGGACGAGTTTATCAAATCCACAAAAGTGGACGAGTCCACAAAAATGGACAAGTTTATCAAGTCCACAAAAGTGGACAAGTTTATCAACACTACAAATGAACAAGATTATCATTCCCTGAGAGGACGAACTGGTAAAGGCCAGAAGTGGACAAGTTTAGTCCACAAGTTGACGGGCTTATTAAGCCCACAAGTGGACGAGTCTAAATCCACAAGCAGAAGGAGTTGTCCTAATATCCTAAGATAAAAATACAAGGTCCTCAAGAAGGACACATTCACAAAACAGAAAGCACACTCAATCAAGACATATGAAGATCAACTAAGGCCATACATAGAGATCAATATAAAGCAACAAATATAGAGAAACGCTACAGTCTAAAAATTTTTTTACAAGCAAAGCCCAAAGAACAAAAGGACATCAAACATTGTCTGGAAACTAGGTCAAATTTACAATAAAAAGAAAAAGCTAAGTTCAAGAGGCCGGGGGGTCTTGTGGGTTTTCGTCACCCTTGGGAGGAAGGACCTGGACACCTTGGAGGATTGCCCGACGGGGTCAAACTGTCACCTTTTCGGATTTGCCTTGGACTTAGTGAAGCCGTCACTTTCTTCAAAGACAGAGTCGCCCACGAGTGTCGACGGCAAAGGATCGTCCATAGTGACCTTAGATAAATCCAAGTCAGGGTAGACGGACTTGACCTGCTTTAGGCAGTCCTCGAACTCGTCACCACACTGTCACCTTAGCTTCTTGCTCTTTTTTCTTTTGATGGCCCTCATCCTCCAGCTTTTCCTTTAGCTTCTTCACCTCCTGATTGAGAGTACGAAAAGCTTCCTTATACTAGTCTTGCCTGTCAGTCAGGTTCTTTATGCGCTTGTGTAGACAAGTAATCACCCCCTCTTTAGAGACGCCTCTGTCCTGCAAAGCCTTCATACGAACCAGTGCCTACACGACAGAAAAGCAGTCAGCCTATTGAACATGAAAGTTAGTAAAGAAAGAAAGGAAGAAACATACCTGGGCAAGGTCGAAAAGACCTAACACCCCCAGCTCCTCCGTCGCTTACTCAGCACAAGGATCTATCTCTTTGTTATAGATGATGGATTCCATCACATCAACAGCGTAGTCCTTGTGGGTAAGAAGGCGGCAATCAGGACCCTGAGTAACAAGGTCCGATGTCGTCATTAACCCCTTGCCTGCCCCGTGGCTTGGCTAAGGGGGCGACGGTTTCTTGGGGTGCTTATCCCTGAGGGTGACGGTAGCTTTCTTGGAAAGACAGTCCTCCTTTTTGTTGGCCTTCCTCTTAGGAATTCCCTTTCTGGCGGTCTTAGGGGCTGACGAGGACGTCCCCTCCCCCTTTATTTTCTTTTCTTCTTCCTTCCTTCAGGCAACAACTACCTACACTAGCGCCCTCTGCCTAGCTCCCTTCATTTCTACAAAGGATGAGTGACGAGAGTTAGGACAAGAAACGACAAAAAGAAAGCAACAAGAGAAATTAAGGGATACTTACGTTAAGGAGAATAAGCGTTTAACTTATGAGCTACCGGCGTTGGCTCTAGACCTCCACAGTAAAGGTGTAGAGTGTCGAGTGTAATAAGGTCCCGACACTTCCGCTCGTCCAACGGGGTTTCTATTACCCGACGGATAAAGACTTCTTGCTCAACTGTGATATGAGGGCGAACACTAGCTGAAAACAAAGAAAGTAGATGG